>NC_088230.1:2969844-2992344 GCF_036934945.1 Oncorhynchus masou masou | reverse complement strand
GTTCTATGTATTGCCAGGCTTCCTGCCAGACATGCCTGTATGGTAGACTGGGAACTTAGACACGGGAACAAAGATACATGTTCTATGTATTGCCAGGCTTCCTGCCAGACATGCCTGTATGGTAGACTGGGAACTTAGACACGGGAACAAAGATACATGTTCTATGTATTGCCAGGCTTCCTGCCAGACATGCCTGTATGGTAGACTGGGAACTTAGACACGGGAACAAAGATACATGTTCTATGTATTGCCAGGCTTCCTGCCAGACATGCCTGTATGGTAGACTGGGAACTTAGACACGGGAACAAAGATACATGTTCTATGTATTGCCAGGCTTCCTGCCAGACATGCCTGTATGGTAGACTGGGACCTTAGACACGGGAACAAAGATACATGTTCTATGTATTGCCAGGCTTCCTGCCAGACATGCCTGTATGGTAGACTGGGAACTTAGACACGGGAACAAAGATACATGTTCTATGTATTGCCAGGCTTCCTGCCAGACATGCCTGTATGGTAGACTGGGACCTTAGACACGGGAACAAAGATACATGTTCTATGTATTGCCAGGCTTCCTGCCAGACATGCCTGTATGGTAGACTGGGAACTTAGACACGGGAACAAAGATACATGTTCTATGTATTGCCAGGCTTCCTGCCAGACATGCCTGTATGGTAGACTGGGAACTTAGACACGGGAACAAAGATACATGTTCTATGTATTGCCAGGCTTCCTGCCAGACATGCCTGTATGGTAGACTGGGAACTTAGACACGGGAACAAAGATACATGTTCTATGTATTGCCAGGCTTCCTGCCAGACATGCCTGTATGGTAGACTGGGAACTTAGACACGGGAACAAAGATACATGTTCTATGTATTGCCAGGCTTCCTGCCAGACATGCCTGTATGGTAGACTGGGAACTTACACACGGGAACAAAGATACATGTTCTATGTATTGCCAGGCTTCCTGCCAGACATGCCTGTATGGTAGACTGGGAACTTAGACACGGGAACAAAGATACATGTTCTATGTATTGCCAGGCTTCCTGCCAGACATGCCTGTATGGTAGACTGGGAACTTAGACACGGGAACAAAGATACATGTTCTATGTATTGCCAGGCTTCCTGCCAGACATGCCTGTATGGTAGACTGGGACCTTAGACACGGGAACAAAGATACATGTTCTATGTATTGCCAGGCTTCCTGCCAGACATGCCTGTATGGTAGACTGGGACCTTAGACACGGGAACAAAGATACATGTTCTATGTATTGCCAGGCTTCCTGCCAGACATGCCTGTATGGTAGACTGGGAACTTAGACACGGGAACAAAGATACATGTTCTATGTATTGCCAGGCTTCCTGCCAGACATGCCTGTATGGTAGACTGGGAACTTAGACACGGGAACAAAGATACATGTTCTATGTATTGCCAGGCTTCCTGCCAGACATGCCTGTATGGTAGACTGGGACCTTAGACACGGGAACAAAGATACATGTTCTATGTATTGCCAGGCTTCCTGCCAGACATGCCTGTATGGTAGACTGGGACCTTAGACACGGGAACAAAGATACATGTTCTATGTATTGCCAGGCTTCCTGCCAGACATGCCTGTATGGTAGACTGGGAACTTAGACACGGGAACAAAGATACATGTTCTATGTATTGCCAGGCTTCCTGCCAGACATGCCTGTATGGTAGACTGGGACCTTAGACACGGGAACAAAGATACATGTTCTATGTATTGCCAGGCTTCCTGCCAGACATGCCTGTATGGTAGACTGGGAACTTAGACACGGGAACAAAGATACATGTTCTATGTATTGCCAGGCTTCCTGCCAGACATGCCTGTATGGTAGACTGGGACCTTAGACACGGGAACAAAGATACATGTTCTATGTATTGCCAGGCTTCCTGCCAGACATGCCTGTATGGTAGACTGGGAACTTAGACACGGGAACAAAGATACATGTTCTATGTATTGCCAGGCTTCCTGCCAGACATGCCTGTATGGTAGACTGGGACCTTAGACACGGGAACAAAGATACATGTTCTATGTATTGCCAGGCTTCCTGCCAGACATGCCTGTATGGTAGACTGGGAACTTAGACACGGGAACAAAGATACATGTTCTATGTATTGCCAGGCTTCCTGCCAGACATGCCTGTATGGTAGACTGGGACCTTAGACACGGGAACAAAGATACATGTTCTATGTATTGCCAGGCTTCCTGCCAGACATGCCTGTATGGTAGACTGGGAACTTAGACACGGGAACAAAGATACATGTTCTATGTATTGCCAGGCTTCCTGCCAGACATGCCTGTATGGTAGACTGGGACCTTAGACACGGGAACAAAGATACATGTTCTATGTATTGCCAGGCTTCCTGCCAGACATGCCTGTATGGTAGACTGGGAACTTAGACACGGGAACAAAGATACATGTTCTATGTATTGCCAGGCTTCCCTGCCATTGGTAGACCAGACACGCTTTCCTGCCAGACATGCCTGTATGGTAGACTGGGAACTTAGACACGGGAACAAAGATACATGTTCTATGTATTGCCAGGCTTCCTGCCAGACATGCCTGTATGGTAGACTGGGAACTTAGACACGGGAACAAAGATACATGTTCTATGTATTGCCAGGCTTCCTGCCAGACATGCCTGTATGGTAGACTGGGAACTTAGACACGGGAACAAAGATACATGTTCTATGTATTGCCAGGCTTCCTGCCAGACATGCCTGTATGGTAGACTGGGAACTTAGACACGGGAACAAAGATACATGTTCTATGTATTGCCAGGCTTCCTGCCAGACATGCCTGTATGGTAGACTGGGAACTTAGACACGGGAACAAAGATACATGTTCTATGTATTGCCAGGCTTCCTGCCAGACATGCCTGTATGGTAGACTGGGAACTTAGACACGGGAACAAAGATACATGTTCTATGTATTGCCAGGCTTCCTGCCAGACATGCCTGTATGGTAGACTGGGAACTTAGACACGGGAACAAAGATACATGTTCTATGTATTGCCAGGCTTCCTGCCAGACATGCCTGTATGGTAGACTGGGACCTTAGACACGGGAACAAAGATACATGTTCTATGTATTGCCAGGCTTCCTGCCAGACATGCCTGTATGGTAGACTGGGAACTTAGACACGGGAACAAAGATACATGTTCTATGTATTGCCAGGCTTCCTGCCAGACATGCCTGTATGGTAGACTGGGACCTTAGACACGGGAACAAAGATACATGTTCTATGTATTGCCAGGCTTCCTGCCAGACATGCCTGTATGGTAGACTGGGAACTTAGACACGGGAACAAAGATACATGTTCTATGTATTGCCAGGCTTCCTGCCAGACATGCCTGTATGGTAGACTGGGAACTTAGACACGGGAACAAAGATACATGTTCTATGTATTGCCAGGCTTCCTGCCAGACATGCCTGTATGGTAGACTGGGAACTTAGACACGGGAACAAAGATACATGTTCTATGTATTGCCAGGCTTCCTGCCAGACATGCCTGTATGGTAGACTGGGAACTTAGACACGGGAACAAAGATACATGTTCTATGTATTGCCAGGCTTCCTGCCAGACATGCCTGTATGGTAGACTGGGAACTTAGACACGGGAACAAAGATACATGTTCTATGTATTGCCAGGCTTCCTGCCAGACATGCCTGTATGGTAGACTGGGAACTTAGACACGGGAACAAAGATACATGTTCTATGTATTGCCAGGCTTCCTGCCAGACATGCCTGTATGGTAGACTGGGAACTTAGACACGGGAACAAAGATACATGTTCTATGTATTGCCAGGCTTCCTGCCAGACATGCCTGTATGGTAGACTGGGAACTTAGACACGGGAACAAAGATACATGTTCTATGTATTGCCAGGCTTCCTGCCAGACATGCCTGTATGGTGGGAGACACGGGAACAAAGATACATGTTCTATGTATTGCCAGGCTTCCTGCCAGACATGCCTAGACACGGGAACAAAGATACATGTTCTATGTATTGCCAGGCTTCCTGCCAGACATGCCTGTATGGTAGACTGGGAACTTAGACACGGGAACAAAGATACATGTTCTATGTATTGCCAGGCTTCCTGCCAGACATGCCTGTATGGTAGACTGGGAACTTAGACACGGGAACAAAGATACATGTTCTATGTATTGCCAGGCTTCCTGCCAGACATGCCTGTATGGTAGACTGGGACCTTAGACACGGGAACAAAGATACATGTTCTATGTATTGCCAGGCTTCCTGCCAGACATGCCTGTATGGTAGACTGGGAACTTAGACACGGGAACAAAGATACATGTTCTATGTATTGCCAGGCTTCCTGCCAAACATGCCTGTATGGTAGACTGGGAACTTAGACACGGGAACAAAGATACATGTTCTATGTATTGCCAGGCTTCCTGCCAGACATGCCTGTATGGTAGACTGGGAACTTAGACACGGGAACAAAGATACATGTTCTATGTATTGCCAGGCTTCCTGCCAGACATGCCTGTATGGTAGACTGGGAACTTAGACACGGAACAAAGATACATGTTCTATGTATTGCCAGGCTTCCTGCCAGACATGCCTGTATGGTAGACTGGGAACTTAGACACGGGAACAAAGATACATGTTCTATGTATTGCCAGGCTTCCTGCCAGACATGCCTGTATGGTAGACTGGGAACTTAGACACGGGAACAAAGATACATGTTCTATGTATTGCCAGGCTTCCTGCCAGACATGCCTGTATGGTAGACTGGGACCTTAGACACGGGAACAAAGATACATGTTCTATGTATTGCCAGGCTTCCTGCCAGACATGCCTGTATGGTAGACTGGGAACTTAGACACGGGAACAAAGATACATGTTCTATGTATTGCCAGGCTTCCTGCCAGACATGCCTGTATGGTAGACTGGGAACTTAGACACGGGAACAAAGATACATGTTCTATGTATTGCCAGGCTTCCTGCCAGACATGCCTGTATGGTAGACTGGGAACTTACACACGGGAACAAAGATACATGTTCTATGTATTGCCAGGCTTCCTGCCAGACATGCCTGTATGGTAGACTGGGAACTTAGACACGGGAACAAAGATACATGTTCTATGTATTGCCAGGCTTCCTGCCAGACATGCCTGTATGGTAGACTGGGACCTTAGACACGGAACAAAGATACATGTTCTATGTATTGCCAGGCTTCCTGCCAGACATGCCTGTATGGTAGACTGGGAACTTACACACGGGAACAAAGATACATGTTCTATGTATTGCCAGGCTTCCTGCCAGACATGCCTGTATGGTAGACTGGGACCTTAGACACGGGAACAAAGATACATGTTCTATGTATTGCCAGGCTTCCTGCCAGACATGCCTGTATGGTAGACTGGGAACTTAGACACGGGAACAAAGATACATGTTCTATGTATTGCCAGGCTTCCTGCCAGACATGCCTGTATGGTAGACTGGGAACTTAGACACGGAACAAAGATACATGTTCTATGTATTGCCAGGCTTCCTGCCAGACATGCCTGTATGGTAGACTGGGAACTTAGACACGGGAACAAAGATACATGTTCTATGTATTGCCAGGCTTCCTGCCAGACATGCCTGTATGGTAGACTGGGAACTTAGACACGGGAACAAAGATACATGTTCTATGTATTGCCAGGCTTCCCGCCAGACATGCCTGTATGGTAGACTGGGAACTTACACACGGGAACAAAGATACATGTTCTATGTATTGCCAGGCTTCCTGCCAGACATGCCTGTATGGTAGACTGGGAACTTAGACACGGGAACAAAGATACATGTTCTATGTATTGCCAGGCTTCCTGCCAGACATGCCTGTATGGTAGACTGGGAACTTACACACGGGAACAAAGATACATGTTCTATGTATTGCCAGGCTTCCTGCCAGACATGCCTGTATGGTAGACTGGGAACTTAGACACGGGAACAAAGATACATGTTCTATGTATTGCCAGGCTTCCTGCCAGACATGCCTGTATGGTAGACTGGGAACTTAGACACGGGAACAAAGATACATGTTCTATGTATTGCCAGGCTTCCTGCCAGACATGCCTGTATGGTAGACTGGGAACTTACACACGGGAACAAAGATACATGTTCTATGTATTGCCAGGCTTCCTGCCAGACATGCCTGTATGGTAGACTGGGAACTTAGACACGGGAACAAAGATACATGTTCTATGTATTGCCAGGCTTCCTGCCAGACATGCCTGTATGGTAGACTGGGACCTTAGACACGGGAACAAAGATACATGTTCTATGTATTGCCAGGCTTCCTGCCAGACATGCCTGTATGGTAGACTGGGAACTTAGACACGGGAACAAAGATACATGTTCTATGTATTGCCAGGCTTCCCGCCAGACATGCCTGTATGGTAGACTGGGACCTTAGACACGGGAACAAAGATACATGTTCTATGTATTGCCAGGCTTCCTGCCAGACATGCCTGTATGGTAGACTGGGACCTTAGACACGGGAACAAAGATACATGTTCTATGTATTGCCAGGCTTCCTGCCAGACATGCCTGTGGTAGACTGGGACCTTAGACACGGGAACAAAGATACATGTTCTATGTATTGCCAGGCTTCCTGCCAGACATGCCTGTATGGTAGACTGGGAACTTAGACACGGGAACAAAGATACATGTTCTATGTATTGCCAGGCTTCCTGCCAGACATGCCTGTATGGTAGACTGGGAACTTAGACACGGGAACAAAGATACATGTTCTATGTATTGCCAGGCTTCCTGCCAGACATGCCTGTATGGTAGACTGGGAACTTAGACACGGGAACAAAGATACATGTTCTATGTATTGCCAGGCTTCCTGCCAGACATGCCTGTATGGTAGACTGGGAACTTAGACACGGGAACAAAGATACATGTTCTATGTATTGCCAGGCTTCCTGCCAGACATGCCTGTATGGTAGACTGGGAACTTAGACACGGGAACAAAGATACATGTTCTATGTATTGCCAGGCTTCCTGCCAGACATGCCTGTATGGTAGACTGGGAACTTAGACACGGGAACAAAGATACATGTTCTATGTATTGCCAGGCTTCCCGCCAGACATGCCTGTATGGTAGACTGGGACCTTAGACACGGGAACAAAGATACATGTTCTATGTATTGCCAGGCTTCCTGCCAGACATGCCTGTATGGTAGACTGGGACCTTAGACACGGGAACAAAGATACATGTTCTATGTATTGCCAGGCTTCCTGCCAGACATGCCTGTATGGTAGACTGGGAACTTAGACACGGGAACAAAGATACATGTTCTATGTATTGCCAGGCTTCCTGCCAGACATGCCTGTATGGTAGACTGGGAACTTAGACACGGGAACAAAGATACATGTTCTATGTATTGCCAGGCTTCCTGCCAGACATGCCTGTATGGTAGACTGGGACCTTAGACACGGGAACAAAGATACATGTTCTATGTATTGCCAGGCTTCCTGCCAGACATGCCTGTATGGTAGACTGGGACCTTAGACACGGGAACAAAGATACATGTTCTATGTATTGCCAGGCTTCCTGCCAGACATGCCTGTATGGTAGACTGGGAACTTAGACACGGGAACAAAGATACATGTTCTATGTATTGCCAGGCTTCCTGCCAGACATGCCTGTATGGTAGACTGGGAACTTAGACACGGGAACAAAGATACATGTTCTATGTATTGCCAGGCTTCCTGCCAGACATGCCTGTATGGTAGACTGGGAACTTACACACGGGAACAAAGATACATGTTCTATGTATTGCCAGGCTTCCTGCCAGACATGCCTGTATGGTAGACTGGGAACTTAGACACGGGAACAAAGATACATGTTCTATGTATTGCCAGGCTTCCTGCCAGACATGCCTGTATGGTAGACTGGGAACTTAGACAAGGGAACAAAGATACATGTTCTATGTATTGCCAGGCTTCCTGCCAGACATGCCTGTATGGTAGACTGGGACCTTAGACACGGGAACAAAGATACATGTTCTATGTATTGCCAGGCTTCCTGCCAGACATGCCTGTATGGTAGACTGGGACCTTAGACACGGGAACAAAGATACATGTTCTATGTATTGCCAGGCTTCCTCTGATGAAGGTGACACGCTGTCTGAGCGTCAACAGTGAAAGAGGGATGAAAACGCTGCCTGACTGATGGATTTACGGCGGTTGTATGACTAGAACCTATCCATTGCCTTTCTTGAGGAGGGGAGCAACTCTTTGCTTGGGTTAGCCCTGTTGGCCCTGCTCCTCTTTGTGAATTCTGATTAGTATTGCTTATTTTCCACTGCTACAGGCTACGGTGCACGCACACACACACACACACACAAAGTGGCACCTCTGTTCATTTCCTCTCTAAGCTGTTGTACCTCATTCAGAAAAAGTCAAACCGTCAGAGGGACGCTGCCGACACTCAGAAACACAAATGTGACAAAGCAAACTTCACTTCCAGCCAGTCTCTCTCTCTCATCACACGTCCCGCGTCCTTGTTTGAACTCACATGTAACAAAAGCCAACGGCTGCTCTATTATACAGCTCTGAACGTGTGGCCTGGCAGAGGTAGTTTCATAGTATATATATATATATATATGAGGTGGAACAGTAGACAGTATGATGAGGCTTATCCTTCTCTTCGAGGTGACGTTATTTATAACGTTTATGTTGGCCTATTTCTGCGTGCACCCATTATTCAAAACCCTCCCCGACACCGCTCATTCAAATCACCTGACACGGTTCACACACAGAGAATACGGCACACCAATTTGAATAACTGCTACAGCGTGCTCCCTCGGGATGTCAGTGGAAGAAAGCAAAGGGAAAGGCCCAACAGCAGGGACAAAAGACGCACTCTACACACCAAGGTTATTTTATACACCACACCTCTTTGCACTGTACAAGTATGTGTTTCCGCAAATTCCAAGGTGTGACAGAACATCTCCCCACATCTCTGGCTGCGTTGGTTACCTTTCATTGTTGAGAGGCTTAGAGTGAGCGAACACACAGAGTACTGCGTGTGTGAAGTGTGTATGTTATTGTTTGCCTGTGCTGGAGATGTGGACTAGAGCATTCTACAGATGGCTGACAGTGGAACAGACAGAACAGTCTTTATCGCCACAGAACAGAACACACCAGACCACAGCTCTCTCTCTCTCTTGTCCACTCCTGTCTCCTGCTCTCTCCTTCTATCTCTCTCCTATTCTCTTGCTCTGGTTTTATCTCTGTCTGACTCGGACACATGCACAGCTTCTTTATCCCACCTTCGCAGCTCTTCCCTTAGTTAGATATCATGCGCTGTTTTCTACAGTGATAATGAGATATTGTGAAAACCATTGATTAGAATATGTGATTTGTTTGTTCGAATATTCAACTGACAGCCAGCGAGATGTTAGTTTTGTTTGAATATTTGACAGTGAGATAATATGATAACGGCTATTACAAACTATGATCCAGCAAGTGATTTGTTTGTTCAAACTGTACCAAGAAATATTGCCAAGTAGATTCTTGTTTCATCAAAGTGTCCTCGTTGTTAGTTATTAAGTTATTAATATGCTAGAGGTCTGTGGCTGTCCACCGTCTGTACAGAGTGAGTAAAGCATGCAAATAGAAGAGTGGTGCGGCCAGCCACGGTCCTTTAAGTGGATTTCCAACAGCCAGCAGGAATATCACAGTATGGAGTACACACCACTTGTCCCTCTCTGTCAAGCGGCTAGTGCCTTCACACACACAAGGGTGACAGCAGCCAGTGACCATAGCAACGAAATAAACAAACATTATAGACCAGCAAAAAAAAAAGATTGCTGAAACAGATCGCACGCATAAAAGCGTAGTTACAGGCAACAGAAATTATTCATCAAAAAATGGATTAGAAAACAATGATTTTGGGCCTCCCGGGTGGCACAGTGGACTAGGGCTGTGGTCAGTTGCTGTGCCACCAGAGTCTCTGGGTTCGCTAGGCCAATTGGCCGCACAATTGACCTAGCGTCGTCCGGGTTAGGGAGGGCTTGGCCGGTAGGGATATCCTTGTCTCATCGCGCACCAGCGACTCCTGTGGCGGGCCGGGCGCAGTGCACGCTAAACAGGTCGCCAGGTGCACGGTGTTTCCTCCGACACATTGGCGCGGCTGGCTTCCGGGTTGGATGCGCGCTGTGTTAAGAAGCAGTGTGGCTGGTTGGGTTGTGTTTTGGAGGACACATGACTTTCAACCTTCGTCTCTCCCGAGCCCGTAGTTGTAGCGATGAGACAAGATAGTAACTACTTGGCACAATTGGCCAAGGTCGTCAGGTGAATGGTGTTTCCTCCGACACATTGTTGCGGCTGACTTCCGAGTTAAGCGAGTGAGTGTTAAGAAGCACGGCTTGGCGGGTCATGTTTTGGAGGATGCATGACTCGACCTTCGCCCATTGGGGAGTTGCAGCGATGAGACAAGATCGTAATCACCAAAATAAAATGTATAAAATAATAATAATAATAGAGCAGAATCCAGTCCAGGATTCATTGAAAATGAATGGGCCACCCTGTCTGCTGGGTGCTGTCTGTCAGAGAATTTACTGTCTGATTTTCATGTCAGGCCATGAATGGGCCATCCTGTCTGCGGGTGCTGTCTCTAGGAGACAGAACACGTCTCCTTCCTGAGCGGTATGACAGCTGCATGGTCCCATGGTGTTTATACTTGCGTACTATTGTTTGTACAGATGAACGTGAGACCTTCAGGCTTTTGTAAATTGCTCCCAAGGATGAACCAGACTTGTGGAGGTCTAAATGTATTTTCCTGAGGTCTTGGCTGATTCTTTTGATTTTCCCATGAAGTCAAGCAAAGAGGCACTGAGTTTGAAGGTAGGCCTTGAAATACATCCACAGGTACACCTCCAATTGACTCAAATGATGTCAATCAGCCTATCAGAAGCTTCTGAAGCCATGACATCATTGTCTGGAATTATCCAAGCTGTTTAAAGGCACAGTCAACTTAGTGTATGTAAACTTCTGACCCACTGGATTTGTGATACAGTGAATTTTAAGTGAAATAATCTGTCTGTAAACAATTGTTGGAAAAATAATTTGTGTCATGCACGAAGTAGATGTCCTAACCAACTTTCCAAAACTATAGTTTGTTAACAAGACATTTGTGGAGTGGTTGAAAAAAGAGTTTATGGTATGGACAGTGCTTTGTGTAGTGTGTTGCATCTTTGGAAATGATGGTTCGAATCCCGGGTCTGCCACAGCATGGCTGGACCAATTTACACTGTCAAACATATAGTTCACCAAGCTACCAATTACTTCACACTGGAGAAAGGTAAGCTACACTACAGCTACCCTGGAGAAAAATATAGTTCACCAAGCTACCAATTACTTCACACTGGAAAAAGGTAAGCGACACTACAGCTACCCTTGAGAAACATATAGTTCACCAAGCTACCAATTACTTCACACTGGAGAAAGGTAAGCTACACTACAGCTACCCTGGAGAAAAATATAGTTTACTTCACAAAGTAGTTCACTACATCCAAACTACTTTGTGATATATTATCATATCTAAATCTGAAATGTCATAGACTACAGATAGCAAGAACAGGTCACTCTGGGGTTAATATGTTAACAGAATGTGTACTTTAGCCTATTAAACACACATGAGAATATGGCAGTTCTCCTGCCGAAGAATAAAATCAATTCTTGCCCATATTTTCTGTTATTTTGGAGAAAAAAAGTAGTGTGTAGTTCCAGTGGTTCGCTACGCTGCTATATGTAAAAAAAAAAATTATAATAAGTAATAAACTACTAAAAACACAACCAAGATATGAATATAGTTCAGCTCCCACCAAGCTACTACAAAATATAGTTTAATTACTAGTTGAACTACATGTAGTTCACTGCTCCCCAACACTGCTCATTCGACTGCTATGTACCATAAAAGTGCAATTAAACGCAGTCTCAAATAGCCGCATGTCCCTTTTAATAGCCGAGTAACGGCACACATTTCAGCAAATAAACGGCTGTATCATATAACCGCGGGTCTAAACTAATTGTTTCCGAGGTTTAATGTTTTGGTATGTTACATTAAATAATGAAATAATGACCAAAAAAAGGATGCCACTCAGTGTTTGTCGTCAGAAAGAAAGCCCATTGGCTGCTAAGAGCTGAGAACTAATAGCTAACCCTTGACATGGAGCTTACTGGCAAGCACAAAAACAGTCAACAACTTTGGGAGTACAGACCCCCAGAAATCGTCCGATCACTCTCTAGTGGCGAAAGTAAGAACTGCCAAAAATGCAACGTCAAACAGGAGAATAATAGAGAATAATAAACAGGAGAATAATAGATCCATATTAAGACTAAAGAAATGTGACACAGTGTGTAAATGATATCACATTAGTGCAGGAAATGAAGAAATTCATTACAATGCTGGATGGAAGTGAATGCTGCAAATAAATAATTAACTATGCAAATGAACAACAGTTGTGTGATAAGGAAATAGACACCTGGCTCAAATAGAAGCCTGTCTCTTATAAGAGTCTGTTGTGTTCAATGATTTAAGCCAATAAATGCCCGGGGCTATTATTAATTGAAGTTTTACGGTATGAGGCATCAACAGTCCCCAGGATCTCCTTAATAACTTTCACCATTCATGAATATCAACTGCTGTGAACAATAAGCACCCAAATATTGAGACCATCCCGCTCTTGCAGCGGTGCATTTTTAAGTCAATTCATCGATTTGGGCTCCTCTTTAATGGTTTGATTGAGGGGATTGGGTGTGACATCAGTGACCTCATGGTGAGATGCTACTCTGGTTGGTTTGATAGAGGGGATTGGGTGTGACATCAGTGACCTCAGGGTGAGATGCTACTCTGGTTGGTTTGATTGAGGGGATTGGGTGTGACATCAGTGACCTCAGGGTGAGATGCTACTCTGGTTGGTTTGATAGAGGGGATTGGGTGTGACATCAGTGACCTCAGGGTGAGATGCTACTCTGGTTGGTTTGATAGAGGGGATTGGGTGTGACATCAGTCACCTCAGGGTGAGATGCTACTCTGGTTGGTTTGATTGAGGGGATTGGGTGTGACATCAGTGACCTCAGGGTGAGATGCTACTCTGGTTGGTTTGATAGAGGGGATTGGGTGTGACATCAGTCACCTCAGGGTGAGATGCTACTCTGGTTGGTTTGATAGAGGGGATTGGGTGTGACATCAGTGACCTCAGGGTGAGATGCTACTCTGGTTGGTTTGATAGAGGGGATTGGGTGTGACATCAGTGACCTCAGGGTGAGATGCTACTCTGGTTGGTTTGATAGAGGGGATTGGGTGTGACATCAGTCACCTCAGGGTGAGATGCTACTCTGGTTGGTTTGATAGAGGGGATTGGGTGTGACATCAGTGACCTTAGGGTGAGATGCTACTCTGGTTGGTTTGATAGAGGGGATTGGGTGTGACATCAGTGACCTCAGGGTGAGATGCTACTCTCTTAGACATTTTTTTTCGAGAAGTGTTCTCCGGCTGTCCCCATAGGAGGACCCTTTTGGGTTCCATGTAGAACCCGATGTAGAAAGTGTTCTACATGGAATACACAAGGGTTCTACCTGTAACCAAAAGGGTTCTCCTATGAGGACAGCCGAAGAACCCTTTAAGGTGTTCGATAGCACCTTTTTTTCCCTAAAGGGTCATAATAGGGTTATCGTATGACAATGCAGCGATCCACGGCGTGTTATGTCCGTTGTCATTTTGATGTGGTTGAGTACTCAAAGGACCCCCTAAGCATCCAGTGCTGTGATTTGACTAACCAGTAGCCATGCTGCAGTCTAGCCAGGTGGATCCTTTCTGTATAGAGAGGCCTTCAATCTCAGACATCTAACCCGTGGCCTGTTGATGTCTCAGAGATAGAGAGCTGTGATTTAATAAAGCAGTATAGGAGATAGAGCAGCCTTGGCTGCATCTCAATTGTCTAAAGTAGCTTCCTCTCACCTTGCCTCCGTTGGATCATTCTCTCTTCCCCTATCTTCGTTTCCCTCTCTCTTGCTCTCTTGCTCTCTCATACACACACACTCACAAATGTTTCAAAATGACACATATTCTTAATCATTACAGACCTCGTTTAATTTAATCGATTTCACTCGAGGAATCTGGAATGACAGATTAAAGCAGCAATTATATTTTAAAGATATTCCTGTACAGTGCCAGTTTGTTTCGGTAAATGAATGAGTGAGAGAGTGAACACGTGAATCGGTGAATGTGTGAACCAACGAGTTCCTGAATTAGCATTAGCGTGTCTATGGGATACTGAGTGGAGATTAGCATCAGGCTAATGAATCATTAACTACCCTTCCAGTGGAAGCTGTTTACCGCCTTCACTTTCAGAACCCCTCACTTTCAGTCCTTACTAGCAACCAGAAGCCCTACTATTCACGCCACTTACTCATTTAGCTGTCTTTCTAAATCAGGGTGGCTTGTGCATGTCAGAGTCTACTTTGTATCCCATTTCCCTGGTCGACAGTAATAGAGGCATTGGATGAGGAGGATGAAATATCCATTGCTTTCCCCTGCTGACTCCCAGCCATTTTTCCTGGTATTTCCATTAGTGAAAGGTTACACAATATCGCTGTGTCTGTCTCTTCCCTATGAGTAATAACACCATTAGTTGGTGTTGTAATTATCTAGCTGTGGTCCATCTCTTAGAGGTACAGTAATGTGAAACCTAATCGCCTCATTAACACACAGTGGACACACAGCCACCCAGTGTGATAGCCATTATACAGCCAGACTAGTCTCACAGAGACGTTTATAGACACACATGTTCACACATACACCGCGAACGCACACACACACTTCAAACCATAGATCTACCCAAGCAGGGTACCCCCCCTCTCCAGCCACCAGCTCTTACTCTGACAATACCTTGATGTCTGGAAGGAGACGTTTGGGGGCGATTAAACAACAATCTACATTTCAATTACATTTGGTCAACTTGATTTGCCCCCGAATGGCAGTTGTAGCTGCATCTGCAATGTGACAATGCAGACAACAAAGAACCAACAGACATCAAATAGATACATAACGAACATCATAGATTAACAAGTCCCTTGACAGGCAACAACGATTCAGAAACAGATTGAAACTGACAAGCTCTTAGCCTCTGGACTTGAGGAAAGTTTGGAGAACTTTCCCATTTGATGAGGCCAGTCGAGGAGATTGGATTGTCCATCTCCAGACTTCTCCTGGATTCTCCCTCTGTCTCCCTCTGGTCCCCCTCTCGACTCTTCTCCTCGCTCCTCTGTCCCATTTGAGCTGCAGAGCTCCGGAGCCTAACTGTGCCAGTAATGTGGGTCAGAAGCCTCTCTTCTCCTCAGCCTGTCGATTCAATTTGGCGAGATGATAAGGAGGTCTCAAATTGAACCAGCTCAGAGGTATCGTGGTGCTGTGGGGAGCCTGACGTACTTAAAATACGACTGGCCTCTGAGAACGTTCCTCGAGAGAGAGGAGAAGATGAGAGAGTGAGTGAGAATGAAAGAGTAAGAGAGAGACGGGAGGAGACACAGACGGAGAGAATAAGAGAAGAGAGAGGCGGTAAACAGAAAGGGAGAGAAGACCGATACAGAGAGAAAGTGATAGGAGTAGACAGAGGAACGGCAGTTAGCCCATCAGAGAGAGAGAGAGATAGAGAGAGAGAGAGAGGGAGAGTAAGAGTTAGGGAGAGAAGACCGATACAGAGAGAAAGTGATAGGAGTAGACAGAGGAACAGCAGTTAGCCCATCAGAGAGAGAGAGAGAGAGAGAGAGAGAGGGAGAGTAAGAGTTAGGGAGAGAAGACCGATACAGAGAGATAGTGATAAGAGTAGACAGAGGAACGGCAGTTAGCCTATCAGAGAGAGAGGGAGAGTAAGAGTTAGGGAGAGAAGACCGATACAGAGAGAAAGTGATAGGAGTAGACAGAGGAACGGCAGTTAGCCCATCAAAGAGAGAGAGAGAGAGGGGAGAGTAAGAGTTAGGGAGAGAAGACCGATACAGAGAGAAAGTGATAGGAGTAGACAGAGGAACGGCAGTTAGCCCATCAGAGAGAGAGAGAGAGGGAGAGAGAGGGAGAGTAAGAGTTAGGGAGAGAAGACCGATACAGAGAGAAAGTGATAGGAGTAGACAGAGGAACGGCAGTTAGCCCATCAAAGAGAGAGAGTGAAAGAGAGAGGGGGAGAGTAAGAGTTAGGGAGAGAAGACCGATACAGAGAGAAAGTGATAGGAGTAGACAGAGGAACGGCAGTTAGCCCATCAGAGAGAGAGAGAGAGGGAGAGAGAGGGAGAGTAAGAGTTAGGGAGAGAAGACCGATACAGAGAGAAAGTGATAGGAGTAGACAGAGGAACGGCAGTTAGCCCATCAGAGAGAGAGAGAGAGAGAGAGAGGGAGAGTAAGAGTTAGGGAGAGAAGACCGATACAGAGAGAAAGTGATAGGAGTAGACAGAGGAACGGCAGTTAGCCTATCAGAGAGAGAGGGAGAGTAAGAGTTAGGGAGAGAAGACCGATACAGAGAGAAAGTGATAGGAGTAGACAGAGGAACGGCAGTTAGCCCATCAGAGAGAGAGAGAGATAGAGAGAGAGAGAGAGGGAGAGTAAGAGTTAGGGAGAGAAGACCGATACAGAGAGAAAGTGATAGGAGTAGACAGAGGAACAGCAGTTAGCCCATCAGAGAGAGAGAGAGAGAGAGAGAGAGGGAGAGTAAGAGTTAGGGAGAGAAGACCGATACAGAGAGATAGTGATAAGAGTAGACAGAGGAACGGCAGTTAGCCTATCAGAGAGAGAGGGAGAGTAAGAGTTAGGGAGAGAAGACCGATACAGAGAGAAAGTGATAGGAGTAGACAGAGGAACGGCAGTTAGCCCATCAAAGAGAGAGAGAGAGAGAGGGAGAGTAAGAGTTAGGGAGAGAAGACCGATACAGAGAGAAAGTGATAGGAGTAGACAGAGGAACGGCAGTTAGCCCATCAGAGAGAGAGAGAGAGAGGGAGAGAGAGGGAGAGTAAGAGTTAGGGAGAGAAGACCGATACAGAGAGAAAGTGATAGGAGTAGACAGAGGAACGGCAGTTAGCCCATCAAAGAGAGAGAGTGAAAGAGAGAGGGGGAGAGTAAGAGTTAGGGAGAGAAGACCGATACAGAGAGAAAGTGATAGGAGTAGACAGAGGAACGGCAGTTAGCCCATCAGAGAGAGAGAGAGAGAGGGAGAGAGAGGGAGAGTAAGAGTTAGGGAGAGAAGACCGATACAGAGAGAAAGTGATAGGAGTAGACAGAGGAACGGCAGTTAGCCCATCAGAGAGAGAGAGAGAGAGAGAGAGGGAGAGTAAGAGTTAGGGAGAGAAGACCGATACAGAGAGAAAGTGATAGGAGTAGACAGAGGAACGGCAGTTAGCCTATCAGAGAGAGAGGGAGAGTAAGAGTTAGGGAGAGAAGACCGATACAGAGAGAAAGTGATAGGAGTAGACAGAGGAACAGCAGTTAGCCCATCAGAGAGAGAGAGAGAGGGAGAGTAAGAGTTAGGGAGAGAAGACCGATACAGAGAGAAAGTGATAGGAGTAGACAGAGGAACGGCAGTTAGCCCATCAGAGAGAGAGAGAGAGGGAGAGTAAGAGTTAGGGAGAGAAGACCGATACAGAGAGAAAGTGATAGGAGTAGACAGAGGAACAGCAGTTAGCCCATCAGAGAGAGAGAGAGAGAGAGGGGAGAGTAAGAGTTAGGGAGAGAAGACCGATACAGAGAGAAAGTGATAGGACTAGACAGAGGAACGGCAGTTAGCCCATCAGAGAGAGAGAGAGAGAGAGAGAGTAAGAGTTAGGGAGAGAAGACCGATACAGAGAGAAAGTGATAGGAGTAGACAGAGGAACGGCAGTTAGCCCATCAGAGAGAGAGAGAGAGAGGGAGAGAGAGAGTAAGAGTTAGGGAGAGAAGACCGATACAGAGAGATAGTGATAAGAGTAGACAGAGGAACGGCAGTTAGCCTATCAGAGAGAGAGGGAGAGTAAGAGTTAGGGAGAGAAGACCGATACAGAGAGAAAGTGATAGGAGTAGACAGAGGAACGGCAGTTAGCCCATCAAAGAGAGAGAGAGAGAGAGGAGAGTAAGAGTTAGGGAGAGAAGACCGATACAGAGAGAAAGTGATAGGAGTAGACAGAGGAACGGCAGTTAGCCCATCAGAGAGAGAGAGAGAGAGGGAGAGAGAGGGAGAGTAAGAGTTAGGGAGAGAAGACCGATACAGAGAGAAAGTGATAGGAGTAGACAGAGGAACGGCAGTTAGCCCATCAAAGAGAGAGAGTGAGAGAGAGAGAGGGAGAGTAAGAGTTAGGGAGAGAAGACCGATACAGAGAGAAAGTGATAGGAGTAGACAGAGGAACGGCAGTTAGCCCATCAGAGAGAGAGAGAGAGAGGGAGAGAGGGAGAGTAAGAGTTAGGGAGAGAAGACCGATACAGAGAGAAAGTGATAGGAGTAGACAGAGGAACGGCAGTTAGCCCATCAGAGAGAGAGAGAGAGAGAGAGAGAGGGAGAGAGTAAGAGTTAGGGAGAGAAGACCGATACAGAGAGAAAGTGATAGGAGTAGACAGAGGAACGGCAGTTAGCCTATCAGAGAGAGAGAGAGAGGAGTAAGAGTTAGGGAGAGAAGACCGATACAGAGAGAAAGTGATAGGAGTAGACAGAGGAACAGCAGTTAGCCCATCAGAGAGAGAGAGAGAGGGAGAGTAAGAGTTAGGGAGAGAAGACCGATACAGAGAGAAAGTGATAGGAGTAGACAGAGGAACGGCAGTTAGCCCATCAGAGAGAGAGAGAGAGGGAGAGTAAGAGTTAGGGAGAGAAGACCGATACAGAGAGAAAGTGATAGGAGTAGACAGAGGAACAGCAGTTAGCCCATCAGAGAGAGAGAGAGAGAGAGGGAGAGTAAGAGTTAGGGAGAGAAGACCGATACAGAGAGAAAGTGATAGGACTAGACAGAGGAACGGCAGTTAGCCCATCAGAGAGAGAGAGAGAGAGAGAGAGAGTAAGAGTTAGGGAGAGAAGACCGATACAGAGAGAAAGTGATAGGAGTAGACAGAGGAACGGCAGTTAGCCCATCAGAGAGAGAGAGAGAGAGAGAGAGAGAGAGTAAGAGTTAGGGAGAGAAGACCGATACAGAGAGAAAGTGATAGGAGTAGACAGAGGAACGGCAGTTAGCCTATCAGAGAGAGAGAGAGAGGGAGGGAGAGTAAGAGTTAGGGAGAGAATACCGATACAGAGAGAAAGTGATAGGAGTAGACAGAGGAACGGCAGTTAGCCTATCAGAGAGAGAGAGAGAGGGAGGGAGAGAGGGAGAGTAAGAGTTGGGGAGAGAAGACCGATACAGAGAGAAAGTGATAGCAGTAGACAGAGGAACGGCAATTAGCCTATCAGAGAGAGAGAGAGAGGGAGAGTAAGAGTTAGGGAGAGAAGACCGATACAGAGAGAAAGTGATAGGAGTAGACAGAGGAACAGCAGTTAGCCTATCAGAGAGAGAGAGAGAGAGAGAGAGAGAGTAAGAGTTAGGGAGAGAAGACCGATACAGAGAGAAAGTGATAGGAGTAGACAGAGGAACGGCAGTTAGCCTATCAGAGAGAGAGGGAGAGTAAGAGTTAGGGAGAGAAGACCGATACAGAGAGAAAGTGATAGGAGTAGACAGAGGAACGGAAGTTAGCCCATCAGAGAGAGAGAGAAAGAGAGGGAGAGTAAGAGTTAGGGAGAGAAGACCGATACAGAGAGAAAGTGATAGGAGTAGACAGAGGAACGGCAGTTAGCCTATCAGAGAGAGAGGGAGAGTAAGAGTTAGGGAGAGAAGACCGATACAGAGAGAAAGTGATAGGAGTAGACAGAGGAATGGCAGTTAGCCTATCAGAGAGAGAGAGAGAGGGAGAGAGAGTAAGAGTTAGGGAGAGAAGACCGATACAGAGAGAAAGTGATAGGAGTAGACAGAGGAACGGAAGTTAGCCCATCAGAGAGAGAGAGAGAGAGTAAGAGTTAGGGAGAGAAGACCGATACAGAGAGAAAGTGATAGGAGTAGACAGAGGAACGGCAATTAGCCTATCAGAGAGAGAGAGAGAGGGAGAGTAAGAGTTAGGGAGAGAAGACCGATACAGAGAGAAAGTGATAGGAGTAGACAGAGGAACGGCAATTAGCCTATCAGAGAGAGAGAGGGAGAGTAAGAGTTAGGGAGAGAAGACCGATACAGAGAGAAAGTGATAGGAGTAGACAGAGGAACGGCAGTTAGCCTATCAGAGAGAGAGGGAGAGTAAGAGTTAGGGAGAGAAGACCGATACAGAGAGAAAGTGATAGGAGTAGACAGAGGAATGGCAGTTAGCCTATCAGAGAGAGAGAGAGAGGGAGAGAGAGTAAGAGTTAGGGAGAGAAGACCGATACAGAGAGAAAGTGATAGGAGTAGACAGAGGAACGGAAGTTAGCCCATCAGAGAGAGAGAGAGAGAGTAAGAGTTAGGGAGAGAAGACCGATACAGAGAGAAAGTGATAGGAGTAGACAGAGGAACAGCAGTTAGCCTATCAGAGAGAGAGAGAGACAGAGTAAGAGTTAGGGAGAGAAGACCGATACAGAGAGAAAGTGATAGGAGTAGACAGAGGAACGGCAGTTAGCCTATCAGAGAGAGAGGGAGAGTAAGAGTTAGGGAGAGAAGACCGATACAGAGAGAAAGTGATAGGAGTAGACAGAGGAACGGAAGTTAGCCCATCAGAGAGAGAGAGAGAGAGAGGGAGAGTAAGAGTTAGGGAGAGAAGACCGATACAGAGAGAAAGTGATAGGAGTAGACAGAGGAACGGCAGTTAGCCTATCAGAGAGAGAGAGAGAGGGAGGGAGAGAGAGAGTAAGAGTTAGGGAGAGAAGACCGATACAGAGAGAAAGTGATAGGAGTAGACAGAGGAACGGCAGTTAGCCTATCAGAGAGAGAGAGAGAGGGAGGGAGAGTAAGAGTTAGGGAGAGAATACCGATACAGAGAGAAAGTGATAGCAGTAGACAGAGGAACGGCAATTAGCCTATCAGAGAGAGAGAGGGAGAGTAAGAGTTAGGGAGAGAAGACCGATACAGAGAGAAAGTGATAGGAGTAGACAGAGGAACGGCAATTAGCCTATCAGAGAGAGAGAGAGAGGAGAGTAAGAGTTAGGGAGAGAAGACCGATACAGAGAGAAAGTGATAGGAGTAGACAGATGAACAGCAGTTAGCCTATCAGAGAGAGAGAGAGAGAGAGAGAGAGTAAGAGTTAGGGAGAGAAGACCGATACAGAGAGAAAGTGATAGGAGTAGACAGAGGAACGGCAGTTAGCCTATCAGAGAGAGAGGGAGAGTAAGAGTTAGGGAGAGAAGACCGATACAGAGAGAAAGTGATAGGAGTAGACAGAGGAACGGCAGTTAGCCCATCAGAGAGAGAGAGAGAGAGAGGGAGAGTAAGAGTTAGGGAGAGAAGACCGATACAGAGAGAAAGTGATCGGAGTAGACAGAGGAACGGCAGTTAGCCTATCAGAGAGAGAGGGAGAGTAAGAGTTAGGGAGAGAAGACCGATACAGAGAGAAAGTGATAGGAGTAGACAGAGGAACGGCAGTTAGCCTATCAGAGAGAGAGGGAGAGTAAGAGTTAGGGAGAGAAGACCGATACAGTGAGAAAGTGATAGGAGTAGACAGAGGAACGGCAGTTAGCCTATCAGAGAGAGAGAGAGAGGGAGGGAGAGAGGGAGAGTAAGAGTTAGGGAGAGAAGACCGATACAGAGAGAAAGTGATAGGAGTAGACAGAGGAACGGCAGTTAGCCCATCAGAGAGAGAGAGAGAGAGGGAGAGAGAGGGAGAGTAAGAGTTAGGGACAGAAGACCGATACAGAGAGAAAGTGATAGGAGTAGACAGAGGAACGGCAGTTAGCCCATCAGAGAGAGAGAGAGAGAGAGAGAGAGAGGGAGAGTAAGAGTTAGGGAGAGAAGACCGATACAGAGAGATAGTGATAAGAGTAGACAGAGGAACGGCAGTTAGCCTATCAGAGAGAGAGAGAGAGAGAGGGTTGAGTAAGAGTTAGGGAGAGAAGACCGATACAGAGAGAAAGTGATAGGAGTAGACAGAGGAACGGCAGTTAGCCCATCAAAGAGAGAGAGAGAGAGAGAGGGAGAGTAAGAGTTAGGGAGAGAAGACTGATACAGAGAGAAAGTGATCGGAGTAGACAGAGGAACGGCAGTTAGCCCATCAAAGAGAGAGAGAGAGAGAGAGAGAGAGGGAGAGTAAGAGTTAGGGAGAGAAGACCGATACAGAGAGAAAGTGATAGGAGTAGACAGAGGAATGGCAGTTAGCCCATCAGAGAGAGAGAGAGAGAGAGAGAGGGAGAGTAAGAGTTAGGGAGAGAAGACCGATACAGAGAGAAAGTGATAGGAGTAGACAGAGGAATGGCAGTTAGCCCATCAGAGAGAGAGAGAGAGAGGGAGAGAGAG
>NC_088230.1:2872344-2962344 GCF_036934945.1 Oncorhynchus masou masou | reverse complement strand
AAAGTGATAGGAGTAGACAGAGGAACAGCAGTTAGCCTATCAGAGAGAGAGAGAGAGAGAGAGAGAGTAAGAGTTAGGGAGAGAAGACCGATACAGAGAGAAAGTGATAGGAGTAGACAGAGGAACGGCAGTTAGCCTATCAGAGAGAGAGGGAGAGTAAGAGTTAGGGAGAGAAGACCGATACAGAGAGAAAGTGATAGGAGTAGACAGAGGAACAGCAGTTAGCCTATCAGAGAGAGAGAGAGAGAGAGAGAGTAAGAGTTAGGGAGAGAAGACCGATACAGAGAGAAAGTGATCGGAGTAGACAGAGGAACGGCAGTTAGCCCATCAGAGAGAGAGAGAGGGGAGAGAGAGAGAGAGAGAGAGAGAGAGAGTTAGGGAGAGAAGACCGATACAGAGAGAAAGTGATAGGAGTAGACAAAAGAACAGCAGTTAGCCCATCAGAGAGAGAGAGAGAGGGAGGGAGAGAGAGAGAGAGAGAGAGAGAGTTAGGGAGAGAGTGAGAACATTGACATCGGCAGACAAGTGAGAAGAGAAACAGGGGGGCTGAAGTATTTCAGTCTTGTCTTGTTAGGCTTCTTTTAAAGGTGATTCAGTTAGCATTGCCTTGGTACTTGTGTCTTTACTCAGATCATTTGTTTTTATGACTTGTCTCTACTTAACAGCCGTTAAAGATGCTTGTTGTGATGGTAAAACCAATATTGTTTGTATTGTCTTTGGAAATGACTCACATTCTCTTTCCTAACAGAGGGATATAATGCAAAGCAGTAAAGTTTATCTTTCTAAAAGATAGGCTTGAAATTGACATGGTCTAAGAGAGGCTTGCGTTTACACAGGCAGCCCTATTTTTTGACCAATCAGATCAGCTGTGTAAAAGATCTGATGTGATTGGAAAATCGATTGGTGTCCCGCTAGCGGAGGGCGCGCAATTCAAATAAATAATCATCATAAATTAAAAAAATTGTACATATATAGTACATATACTACAGTATATCTGTGGCAGGGTAGCCTAGTGGTTAAAGCGTTGGACTATTAACCGGACTAGTAATCTGTCGTTCTGCCCCTGAACAGGCAGTTAACCCACTGTTCCTAGGCCGTCATTGAAAATAAGAATTTGTTCTTAACTGACTTGCCTGGTTAAATAAAATTAAAAATTAAAAATATCTAAGTGCAGCTTTCTTAATGAACCAGAAAAGCAATAGTTATTTCTGTTTGTTTCTCAAAATTAGCTGGCTAACTCATTGATCCTACTTTGTAGTATTACCCCTCTGCTCTGAGGGGAGGGATTTGGCTTGGACGGTCTAGTTTACAGATAGATTGTCATGGTTGACTGACACCACATGTTTTTACATGCTCTTGGTGTAATATAAGGATGTGTGCCCTCTGTTGTTGCTGGTTATGAATACAGGTGTGATCATGTTGTTACTAAAGTAAATCACACAGTTACACCGAATAGCTCGAGCAATAGTGTCTTTTCTTGTTGTTGCTCTGTCTGCTCGTTTACACCTGCACGCATTCGCAGAGACACGCGCACAGTCTCTGGGTGAATCAAATAAACGTGTTCTATATTCATCCAGGTAGTATTGTTCTCCCCTGGTGGCATTTCTCTGGATTATTTGTGGACATGTCAAACCAGCCAGGAGCTCCCTCTCTGAACCTACCACACACACACACACACACACACACACACACACACACACACACACACACACACACACACACACACACACACACACACACACACATGGACTAGAGAGAGAGAGAGAGAGAGAGAGAGAGAGAGAGAGAGAAGAGGTGTAGGCATACCGGTTGCTTGGCGTCCAGAGGGAAAATGAAAAATGTATTTCCATTCGCCTGCTTTGTTCTGACTTCAAAGGGGCTTTTCTGACAGCGAGGTGGAGGTGTTTAAATGAGCTGATGCATGAGATGAGAGCCCACGTTTCAACTGCCGCCTCCGGCACTCACACACACACACACACACACACACACACACACACACACACACACACACACACACACACACACACACACACACACACACACACACACACACACACACACACACACACACACACACACACACACACACACACACACACACACACACACACACACACACACACACACACAGACACACACACACACACACACACACACACACACACACACACACACACACACACACACACACAGCTCAACTTCAACACAACCATTCACCGTTCACACAAACACAGGGCTCAAACACTCCAACCTCAACCCAGCCTATTCACGTCAATAAAGGTGACTGATCGAGAGAAGCTGCTTGAACCCTGCCGATTCCACTTCAACGAGGCAGTTTAACCTCGAATAGCTCTGTGTGAATCACTCATTCACAACCAGATCTGTAGGGATATGTCATGTGGGGTGGTGTGTGTAAGACAACTGTACCTCAGGAATCTCTGAGAGGGTACATGATAGACACAACAAGGATAGACACACACATAGGAGGTGGAGTGTGTGAGCGTGCGTGCCTGTGTGTGCACGTGTATTTTATGTGCGTGCCTGTGTGTGTGTTTGTGCATGCATGCCTATGTGTGTATGGTGGGATTTCAGTGCCAAAATAAACTGTATTTGAATTCAATATTTTTGTGTTATGTATCTGTTATTAAGGCTTTATGAATGAATGTAAAGTAAAGTGTTACAAAATATAGAATTTGAATAAAGAATTTGAATCGAATTAGAATTTTTAAACTGAATGCAATATTCATTCAATTTTGTTTCAAATCATGAAATACAAGTTCAATTTATTAATTCAATGATTCAATTTGTTTAAATTCAATATTTAAATACAAATTCCAAGATATTAAATTCAAAAACAGACCCCACAGATCACTGAAATCGCCACACATTGCTTGTGGGTATGCGTACGTTTGTGTTGTTTAGGGATCTGAAGGGATCCGTACACCAGTGAGAGGAGATAAGAAAGGCCAGCAAGTCTGCCTGAAGGAAGCTGCAGAGATAGAAGAGAAGACTTAAATTGTTTGGGGGGGAGCAGGGGGTTTGGGAGAGGAGAGGAGAGAAGGAGAGTGAAAGCAAAGCCTAGAGCTGTCATCTTCATACAGGAGGCCTGCTGTTGTAGAGAGGGAGTGAAGGATTGCGGAAGTGGAGAAGGGAGAGAGAAGAAGCAGATTTCCAAAGAGAGGGATTACAGCCAAAGTGAGGTAGCGAGGGATGGAGTGGAGAAGAAGCAGATTTCCAAAGAGAGGGATTACAGCCAAAGTGAGGTAGCGAGGGATGGAGAGAAGAAGAAGCAGATTTCCAAAGAGAGGGATTACAGTCAAAGTGAGGTAGCGAGGGATGGAGAGAGAAGAAGCAGATTTCCAAAGAGAGGGATTACAGCCAAAGTGAGGTAGCGAGGATGGAGAGAAGAAGAAGCAGATTTCCAAAGAGAGGGATTACAGCCAAAGTGAGGTAGCGAGGATGGAGAGAGAAGAAGCAGATTTCCAAAGAGAAGGATTACAGCCAAAGTGAGGTAGCGAGGGATGGAGAGAAGAAGCAGATTTCCAAAGAGAGGGATTACAGCCAAAGTGAGGTAGCGAGGATGGAGAGAGAAGAAGCAGATTTCCAAAGAGAGGGATTACAGCCAAAGTGAGGTAGCGAGGGATGGAGAGAGAAGAAGCAGATTTCCAAAGAGAGGGATTACAGCCAAAGTGAGGTAGCGAGGGATGGAGAGAGAAGAAGCAGATTTCCAAAGAGTGGGATTACAGCCAAAGTGAGGTAGCGAGGGATGGAGAGAGAAGAAGCAGATTTCCAAAGAGAGGGATTACAGCCAAAGTGAGGTAGCGAGGGATGGAGTGAGAAGAAGCAGATTTCCAAAGAGAGGGATTACAGCCAAAGTGAGGTAGTGAGGGATGGAGAGAGAAGAAGCAGATTTCCAAAGAGAGGCAATACAGCCGAAGTGAGGTAGCGAGGGATGGAGAGAGAAGAAGCAGATTTCCAAAGAGAGGGATTACAGCCAAAGTGAGGTAGCGAGGGATGGAGAGAAGAAGAAGCAGATTTCCAAAGAGAGGGATTACAGCCAAAGTGAGGTAGCGAGGGATGGAGAGAAGAAGCAGATTTCCAAAGAGAGGGATTACAGCCAAAGTGAGGTAGCGAGGGATGGAGAGAGAAGAAGCAGATTTCCAAAGAGAGGGATTACAGCCAAAGTGAGGTAGCGAGGATGGAGAGAAGAAGCAGATTTCCAAAGAGAGGGATTACAGCCAAAGTGAGATAGCGAGGATGGAGAGAAGAAGAAGCAGATTTCCAAAGAGAGGGATTACAGCCAAAGTGAGGCAGCGAGGGATGGAGTGGAGAAGAAGCAGATTTCTAAAGAGAGGGATTACAGCCAAAGTGAGGTAGCGAGGGATGGAGAGAGAAGAAGCAGATTTCCAAAGGGAGGGATTACAGCCAAAGTGAGGTAGCGAGGGATGGAGTGGAGAAGAAGCAGATTTCCAAAGAGAGGGATTACAGCCAAAGTGAGGTAGCAAGGGATGGAGAGAGAAGAAGCAGATTTCCAAAGAGAGGGATTACAGCCAAAGTGAGGTAGCGAGGGATGTAGAGAAGAAGCAGATTTCCAAAGAGAGGGATTACAGCCAAAGTGAGATAGCGAGGGATGGAGAGAAGAAGAAGCAGATTTCCAAAGAGAGGGATTACAGCCAAAGTGAGGTAGCGAGGGATGGAGAGAAGAAGCAGATTTCCAAAGAGAGGGATTACAGCCAAAGTGAGGTAGCGAGGGATGGAGAGAGAAGAAGCAGATTTCCAAAGAGAGGGATTACAGCCAAAGTGAGGTAGCGAGGGATGGAGAGAAGAAGAAGCAGATTTCCAAAGAGAGGGATTACAGCCAAAGTGAGGTAGCGAGGGATGGAGAGAGAAGAAGCAGATTTCCAAAGAGAGGGATTACAGCCAAAGTGAGGTAGCGAGGGATGGAGAGAGAAGAAGCAGATTTCCAAAGAGAGGGATTACAGCCAAAGTGAGGTAGCGAGGGATGGAGTGGAGAAGAAGCAGATTTCTAAAGAGAGGGATTACAGCCAAAGTGAGGTAGCGAGGGATGGAGAGAGAAGAAGCAGATTTCCAAAGAGAGGGATTACAGCCAAAGTGAGGTAGCGAGGGATGGAGAGAGAAGAAGCAGATTTCCAAAGAGAGGGATTACAGCCAAAGTGAGGCAGCGAGGGATGGAGTGGAGAAGAAGCAGATTTCCAAAGAGAGGGATTACAGCCAAAGTGAGGTAGCGAGGATGGAGAGAAGAAGCAGATTTCCAAAGAGAAGGATTACAGCCAAAGTGAGGTAGCGAGGGATGGAGTGGAGAAGAAGCAGATTTCCAAAGAGAGGGATTACAGCCAAAGTGAGGTAGCGAGGGATGGAGAGAGAAGAAGCAGATTTCCAAAGAGAGGGATTACAGCCAAAGTGAGGTAGCGAGGGATGGAGTGGAGAAGAAGCAGATTTCTAAAGAGAGGGATTACAGCCAAAGTGAGGTAGCGAGGGGATGGAAGAAGCAGATTTCCAAAGAGAGGGATTACAGCCAAAGTGAGGTAGCAGATGGAGAGAGAAGAAGCAGATTTCCAAAGAGAGGGATTACAGCCAAAGTGAGGTAGCGAGGGATGGAGAGAAGAAGCAGATTTCCAAAGAGAGGGATTACAGCCAAAGTGAGGTAGCGAGGGATGGAGAGAAGAAGAAGCAGATTTCCAAAGAGAGGGATTACAGCCAAAGTGAGGTAGCGAGGATGGAGAGAAGAAGAAGCAGATTTCCAAAGAGAGGGATTACAGCCAAAGTGAGGTAGCGAGGGATGGAGAGAGAAGAAGCAGATTTCCAAAGAGAGGGATTACAGCCAAAGTGAGGTAGCGAGGATGGAGTGAGAAGAAGCAGATTTCCAAAGAGAGGGATTACAGCCAAAGTGAGGTAGCAGATTTCCAGGGATGGAGTGGAGAAGAAGCAGATTTCCAAAGAGAGGGATTACAGCCAAAGTGAGGTAGCGAGGGATGGAGAGAGAAGAAGCAGATTTCCAAAGAGAGGGATTACAGCCAAAGTGAGGTAGCGAGGGATGGAGAGAAGAAGAAGCAGATTTCCAAAGAGAGGGATTACAGCCAAAGTGAGGTAGCGAGGATGGAGAGAGAAGAAGCAGATTTCCAAAGAGAGGGATTACAGCCAAAGTGAGGTAGCGAGGATGGAGAGAGAAGAAGCAGATTTCCAAAGAGAGGGATTACAGCCAAAGTGAGGTAAAGCGAGGGATGGAGAGAGAAGAAGCAGATTTCCAAAGAGAGGGATTACAGCCAAAGTGAGGTAGCGAGGGATGGAGAGAAGAAGAAGCAGATTTCCAAAGAGAGGGATTACAGCCAAAGTGAGGTAGCGAGGGATGGAGAGAGAAGAAGCAGATTTCCAAAGAGAAGGATTACAGCCAAAGTGAGGTAGCGAGGGATGGAGAGAAGAAGCAGATTTCCAAAGAGAGGGATTACAGCCAAAGTGAGGTAGCGAGGGATGGAGAGAGAAGAAGCAGATTTCCAAAGAGAGGATTACAGCCAAAGTGAGGTAGCGAGGGATGGAGAGAAGAAGAAGCAGATTTCCAAAGAGAGGGATTACAGCCAAAGTGAGGTAGCGAGGGATGGAGAGAGAAGAAGCAGATTTCCAAAGAGAGGGATTACAGCCAAAGTGAGGTAGCGAGGGATGGAGAGAGAAGAAGCAGATTTCCAAAGAGAGGGATTACAGCCAAAGTGAGGTAGCGAGGGATGGAGAGAGAAGAAGCAGATTTCCAAAGAGAGGGATTACAGCCAAAGTGAGGTAGCGAGGGATGGAGAGAGAAGAAGCAGATTTCCAAAGAGAGGGATTACAGCCAAAGTGAGGTAGCGAGGGATGGAGTGAGAAGAAGCAGATTTCCAAAGAGAGGGATTACAGCCAAAGTGAGGTAGTGAGGGATGGAGAGAGAAGAAGCAGATTTCCAAAGAGAGGGATTACAGCCGAAGTGAGGTAGCGAGGGATGGAGAGAGAAGAAGAAGCAGATTTCCAAAGAGAGGGATTACAGCCAAAGTGAGGTAGCGAGGGATGGAGAGAAGAAGAAGCAGATTTCCAAAGAGAGGGATTACAGCCAAAGTGAGGTAGCGAGGGATGGAGAGAAGAAGCAGATTTCCAAAGAGAGGGATTACAGCCAAAGTGAGGTAGCGAGGGATGGAGAGAGAAGAAGCAGATTTCCAAAGAGAGGGATTACAGCCAAAGTGAGGTAGCGAGGGATGGAGAGAAGAAGCAGATTTCCAAAGAGAGGGATTACAGCCAAAGTGAGATAGCGAGGGATGGAGAGAAGAAGAAGCAGATTTCCAAAGAGAGGGATTACAGCCAAAGTGAGGCAGCGAGGGATGGAGTGGAGAAGAAGCAGATTTCTAAAGAGAGGGATTACAGCCAAAGTGAGGTAGCGAGGGATGGAGAGAGAAGAAGCAGATTTCCAAAGAGAGGGATTACAGCCAAAGTGAGGTAGCGAGGGATGGAGTGGAGAAGAAGCAGATTTCCAAAGAGAGGGATTACAGCCAAAGTGAGGTAGCAAGGGATGGAGAGAGAAGAAGCAGATTTCCAAAGAGAGGGATTACAGCCAAAGTGAGGTAGCGAGGATGGAGAGAAGAAGCAGATTTCCAAAGAGAGGGATTACAGCCAAAGTGAGATAGCGAGGATGGAGAGAAGAAGAAGCAGATTTCCAAAGAGAGGGATTACAGCCAAAGTGAGGTAGCGAGGGATGGAGAGAAGAAGCAGATTTCCAAAGAGAGGGATTACAGCCAAAGTGAGGTAGCGAGGGATGGAGAGAGAAGAAGCAGATTTCCAAAGAGAGGGATTACAGCCAAAGTGAGGTAGCGAGGGATGGAGAGAAGAAGAAGCAGATTTCCAAAGAGAGGGATTACAGCCAAAGTGAGGTAGCGAGGATGGAGAGAGAAGAAGCAGATTTCCAAAGAGAGGGATTACAGCCAAAGTGAGGTAGCGAGGGATGGAGAGAGAAGAAGCAGATTTCCAAAGAGAGGGATTACAGCCAAAGTGAGGTAGCGAGGGATGGAGTGGAGAAGAAGCAGATTTCTAAAGAGAGGGATTACAGCCAAAGTGAGGTAGCGAGGGATGGAGAGAGAAGAAGCAGATTTCCAAAGAGAGGGATTACAGCCAAAGTGAGGTAGCGAGGGATGGAGAGAGAAGAAGCAGATTTCCAAAGAGAGGGATTACAGCCAAAGTGAGGCAGCGAGGGATGGAGTGGAGAAGAAGCAGATTTCCAAAGAGAGGGATTACAGCCAAAGTGAGGTAGCGAGGATGGAGAGAAGAAGCAGATTTCCAAAGAGAAGGATTACAGCCAAAGTGAGGTAGCGAGGGATGGAGTGAGAAGAAGCAGATTTCCAAAGAGAGGGATTACAGCCAAAGTGAGGTAGCGAGGATGGAGAGAGAAGAAGCAGATTTCCAAAGAGAGGGATTACAGCCAAAGTGAGGTAGCGAGGGATGGAGTGGAGAAGAAGCAGATTTCTAAAGAGAGGGATTACAGCCAAAGTGAGGTAGCGAGGGATGGAGAGAGAAGAAGCAGATTTCCAAAGAGAGGGATTACAGCCAAAGTGAGGTAGCGAGGGATGGAGAGAGAAGAAGCAGAGATTTCCAAGAGAGGGATTACAGCCAAAGTGAGTGAGGTAAGCAGATTTCCAAAGAGGATGGAGAGAAGAAGAAGATTTCCAAAGAGAGGGATTACAGCCAAAGTGAGGTAGCGAGGGATGGAGAGAAGAAGAAGCAGATTTCCAAAGAGAGGGATTACAGCCAAAGTGAGGTAGCGAGGGACGGAGAGAGAAGAAGCAGATTTCCAAAGAGAGGGATTACAGCCAAAGTGAGGTAGCGAGGGATGGAGTGGAGAAGAAGCAGATTTCCAAAGAGAGGGATTACAGCCAAAGTGAGGTAGCGAGGGATGGAGAGAGAAGAAGCAGATTTCCAAAGAGAGGGATTACAGCCAAAGTGAGGTAGCGAGGGATGGAGAGAGAAGAAGCAGATTTCCAAAGAGAGGGATTACAGCCAAAGTGAGGTAGCGAGGGATGGAGAGAAGAAGAAGCAGATTTCCAAAGAGAGGGATTACAGCCAAAGTGAGGTAGCGAGGATGGAGAGAGAAGAAGCAGATTTCCAAAGAGAGGGATTACAGCCAAAGTGAGGTAGCGAGGATGGAGAGAGAAGAAGCAGATTTCCAAAGAGAGGGATTACAGCCAAAGTGAGGTAGCGAGGGATGGAGAGAGAAGAAGCAGATTTCCAAAGAGAGGGATTACAGCCAAAGTGAGGTAGCGAGGGATGGAGAGAGAAGAAGCAGATTTCCAAAGAGAGGGATTACAGCCAAAGTGAGGTAGCGAGGGATGGAGAGAAGAAGAAGCAGATTTCCAAAGAGAGGGATTACAGCCAAAGTGAGGTAGCGAGGGATGGAGTGAGAAGAAGCAGATTTCCAAAGAGAGGGATTACAGCCAAAGTGAGGTAGCGAGGGATGGAGAGAGAAGAAGCAGATTTCCAAAGAGAGGGATTACAGCCAAAGTGAGGTAGCGAGGGATGGAGAGAAGAAGCAGATTTCCAAAGAGAGGGATTACAGCCAAAGTGAGATAGCGAGGGATGGAGAGAGAAGAAGCAGATTTCCAAAGAGAGGGATTACAGCCAAAGTGAGGCAGCGAGGGATGGTGTGGAGAAGATGCAGATTTCTAAAGAGAGGGATTACAGCCAAAGTGAGGTAGCGAGGGATGGAGAGAGAAGAAGCAGATTTCCAAAGAGAGGGATTACAGCCAAAGTGAGGTAGCGAGGGATGGAGAGAGAAGAAGCAGATTTCCAAAGAGAGGGATTACAGCCAAAGTGAGGTAGCGAGGGATGGAGTGGAGAAGAAGCAGATTTCCAAAGAGAGGGATTACAGCCAAAGTGAGGTAGCGAGGGATGGAGAGAGAAGAAGCAGATTTCCAAAGAGAGGGATTACAGCCAAAGTGAGGTAGCGAGGATGGAGAGAAGAAGCAGATTTCCAAAGAGAGGGATTACAGCCAAAGTGAGATAGCGAGGGATGGAGAGAAGAAGAAGCAGATTTCCAAAGAGAGGGATTACAGCCAAAGTGAGGTAGCGAGGGATGGAGAGAAGAAGCAGATTTCCAAAGAGAGGGATTACAGCCAAAGTGAGGTAGCGAGGATGGAGAGAGAAGAAGCAGATTTCCAAAGAGAGGGATTACAGCCAAAGTGAGGTAGCGAGGGATGGAGAGAAGAAGAAGCAGATTTCCAAAGAGAGGGATTACAGCCAAAGTGAGGTAGCGAGGGATGGAGAGAGAAGAAGCAGATTTCCAAAGAGAGGGATTACAGCCAAAGTGAGGTAGCGAGGGATGGAGAGAGAAGAAGCAGATTTCCAAAGAGAGGGATTACAGCCAAAGTGAGGTAGCGAGGATGGAGTGGAGAAGAAGCAGATTTCTAAAGAGAGGGATTACAGCCAAAGTGAGGTAGCGAGGGATGGAGAGAGAAGAAGCAGATTTCCAAAGAGAGGGATTACAGCCAAAGTGAGGTAGCGAGGGATGGAGAGAGAAGAAGCAGATTTCCAAAGAGAGGGATTACAGCCAAAGTGAGGCAGCGAGGGATGGAGTGGAGAAGAAGCAGATTTCCAAAGAGAGGGATTACAGCCAAAGTGAGGTAGCGAGGGATGGAGAGAAGAAGCAGATTTCCAAAGAGAAGGATTACAGCCAAAGTGAGGTAGCGAGGATGGAGTGGAGAAGAAGCAGATTTCCAAAGAGAGGGATTACAGCCAAAGTGAGGTAGCGAGGGATGGAGAGAGAAGAAGCAGATTTCCAAAGAGAGGGATTACAGCCAAAGTGAGGTAGCGAGGGATGGAGTGGAGAAGAAGCAGATTTCTAAAGAGAGGGATTACAGCCAAAGTGAGGTAGCGAGGGATGGAGAGAGAAGAAGCAGATTTCCAAAGAGAGGGATTACAGCCAAAGTGAGGTAGCGAGGATGGAGAGAGAAGAAGCAGATTTCCAAAGAGAGGGATTACAGCCAAAGTGAGGTAGCGAGGGATGGAGAGAGAAGAAGCAGATTTCCAAAGAGAGGGATTACAGCCAAAGTGAGGTAGCGAGGGATGGAGAGAAGAAGAAGCAGATTTCCAAAGAGAGGGATTACAGCCAAAGTGAGGTAGCGAGGGATGGAGTGAGAAGAAGCAGATTTCCAAAGAGAGGGATTACAGCCAAAGTGAGGTAGCGAGGGATGGAGAGAGAAGAAGCAGATTTCCAAAGAGAGGGATTACAGCCAAAGTGAGGTAGCGAGGGATGGAGAAAGAAGCAGATTTCCAAAGAGAGGGATTACAGCCAAAGTGAGATAGCGAGGGATGGAGAGAGAAGAAGCAGATTTCCAAAGAGAGGGATTACAGCCAAAGTGAGGCAGCGAGGGATGGTGTGGAGAAGATGCAGATTTCTAAAGAGAGGGATTACAGCCAAAGTGAGGTAGCGAGGGATGGAGAGAAGAAGAAGCAGATTTCCAAAGAGAGGGATTACAGCCAAAGTGAGGTAGCGAGGGATGGAGAGAGAAGAAGCAGATTTCCAAAGAGAGGGATTACAGCCAAAGTGAGGTAGCGAGGGATGGAGTGGAGAAGAAGCAGATTTCCAAAGAGAGGGATTACAGCCAAAGTGAGGTAGCGAGGATGGAGAGAGAAGAAGCAGATTTCCAAAGAGAGGGATTACAGCCAAAGTGAGGTAGCGAGGGATGGAGAGAAGAAGCAGATTTCCAAAGAGAGGGATTACAGCCAAAGTGAGATAGCGAGGGATGGAGAGAAGAAGAAGCAGATTTCCAAAGAGAGGGATTACAGCCAAAGTGAGGTAGCGAGGGATGGAGAGAAGAAGCAGATTTCCAAAGAGAGGGATTACAGCCAAAGTGAGGTAGCGAGGGATGGAGAGAGAAGAAGCAGATTTCCAAAGAGAGGGATTACAGCCAAAGTGAGGTAGCGAGGGATGGAGAGAAGAAGAAGCAGATTTCCAAAGAGAGGGATTACAGCCAAAGTGAGGTAGCGAGGGATGGAGAGAGAAGAAGCAGATTTCAAAGAGAGGGATTACAGCCAAAGTGAGGTAGCGAGGGATGGAGAGAGAAGAAGCAGATTTCCAAAGAGAGGGATTACAGCCAAAGTGAGGTAGCGAGGATGGAGTGGAGAAGAAGCAGATTTCTAAAGAGAGGGATTACAGCCAAAGTGAGGTAGCGAGGGATGGAGAGAGAAGAAGCAGATTTCCAAAGAGAGGGATTACAGCCAAAGTGAGGTAGCGAGGGATGGAGAGAGAAGAAGCAGATTTCCAAAGAGAGGGATTACAGCCAAAGTGAGGCAGCGAGGGATGGAGTGGAGAAGAAGCAGATTTCCAAAGAGAGGGATTACAGCCAAAGTGAGGTAGCGAGGGATGGAGAGAAGAAGCAGATTTCCAAAGAGAAGGATTACAGCCAAAGTGAGGTAGCGAGGGATGGAGTGGAGAAGAAGCAGATTTCCAAAGAGAGGGATTACAGCCAAAGTGAGGTAGCGAGGGATGGAGAGAGAAGAAGCAGATTTCCAAAGAGAGGGATTACAGCCAAAGTGAGGTAGCGAGGGATGGAGTGGAGAAGAAGCAGATTTCTAAAGAGAGGGATTACAGCCAAAGTGAGGTAGCGAGGATGGAGAGAGAAGAAGCAGATTTCCAAAGAGAGGGATTACAGCCAAAGTGAGGTAGCGAGGGATGGAGAGAGAAGAAGCAGATTTCCAAAGAGAGGGATTACAGCCAAAGTGAGGTAGCGAGGGATGGAGAGAAGAAGCAGATTTCCAAAGAGAGGGATTACAGCCAAAGTGAGGTAGCGAGGGATGGAGAGAAGAAGAAGCAGATTTCCAAAGAGAGGATTACAGCCAAAGTGAGGTAGCGAGGGATGGAGAGAGAAGAAGCAGATTTCCAAAGAGAGGCATTACAGCCAAAGTGAGGTAGCGAGGGATGGAGTGGAGAAGAAGCAGATTTCCAAAGAGAGGGATTACAGCCAAAGTGAGGTAGCGAGGATGGAGAGAGAAGAAGCAGATTTCCAAAGAGAGGGATTACAGCCAAAGTGAGGTAGCGAGGATGGAGAGAAGAAGCAGATTTCCAAAGAGAGGGATTACAGCCAAAGTGAGATAGCGAGGGATGGAGAGAAGAAGCAGATTTCCAAAGAGAGGGATTACAGCCAAAGTGAGGTAGCGAGGGATGGAGAGAAGAAGCAGATTTCCAAAGAGAGGGATTACAGCCAAAGTGAGGTAGCGAGGGATGGAGAGAGAAGAAGCAGATTTCCAAAGAGAGGGATTACAGCCAAAGTGAGGTAGCGAGGATGGAGAGAAGAAGAAGCAGATTTCCAAAGAGAGGGATTACAGCCAAAGTGAGGTAGCGAGGATGGAGAGAGAAGAAGCAGATTTCCAAAGAGAGGGATTACAGCCAAAGTGAGGTAGCGAGGGATGGAGAGAGAAGAAGCAGATTTCCAAAGAGAGGGATTACAGCCAAAGTGAGGTAGCGAGGGATGGAGTGGAGAAGAAGCAGATTTCTAAAGAGAGGGATTACAGCCAAAGTGAGGTAGCGAGGGATGGAGAGAGAAGAAGCAGATTTCCAAAGAGAGGGATTACAGCCAAAGTGAGGTAGCGAGGGATGGAGAGAGAGAAGAAGCAGATTTCCAAAGAGAGGGATTACAGCCAAAGTGAGGCAGCGAGGATGGAGTGGAGAAGAAGCAGATTTCCAAAGAGAGGGATTACAGCCAAAGTGAGGTAGCGAGGGATGGAGAGAAGAAGCAGATTTCCAAAGAGAAGGATTACAGCCAAAGTGAGGTAGCGAGGGATGGAGTGGAGAAGAAGCAGATTTCCAAAGAGAGGGATTACAGCCAAAGTGAGGTAGCGAGGGATGGAGAGAGAAGAAGCAGATTTCCAAAGAGAGGGATTACAGCCAAAGTGAGGTAGCGAGGGATGGAGTGGAGAAGAAGCAGATTTCTAAAGAGAGGGATTACAGCCAAAGTGAGGTAGCGAGGGATGGAGAGAGAAGAAGCAGATTTCCAAAGAGAGGGATTACAGCCAAAGTGAGGTAGCGAGGGATGGAGAGAGAAGAAGCAGATTTCCAAAGAGAGGGATTACAGCCAAAGTGAGGTAGCGAGGGATGGAGAGAAGAAGCAGATTTCCAAAGAGAGGGATTACAGCCAAAGTGAGGTAGCGAGGGATGGAGAGAAGAAGAAGCAGATTTCCAAAGAGAGGGATTACAGCCAAAGTGAGGTAGCGAGGGATGGAGAGAAGAAGAAGCAGATTTCCAAAGAGAGGGATTACAGCCAAAGTGAGGTAGCGAGGGACGGAGAGAGAAGAAGCAGATTTCCAAAGAGAGGGATTACAGCCAAAGTGAGGTAGCGAGGGATGGAGTGGAGAAGAAGCAGATTTCCAAAGAGAGGGATTACAGCCAAAGTGAGGTAGCGAGGGATGGAGAGAGAAGAAGCAGATTTCCAAAGAGAGGGATTACAGCCAAAGTGAGGTAGCGAGGGATGGAGAGAGAAGAAGCAGATTTCCAAAGAGAGGGATTACAGCCAAAGTGAGGTAGCGAGGGATGGAGAGAAGAAGAAGCAGATTTCCAAAGAGAGGGATTACAGCCAAAGTGAGGTAGCGAGGGATGGAGAGAGAAGAAGCAGATTTCCAAAGAGAGGGATTACAGCCAAAGTGAGGTAGCGAGGGATGGAGAGAGAAGAAGCAGATTTCCAAAGAGAGGGATTACAGCCAAAGTGAGGTAGCGAGGGATGGAGAGAAGAAGAAGCAGATTTCCAAAGAGAGGGATTACAGCCAAAGTGAGGTAGCGAGGGATGGAGTGAGAAGAAGCAGATTTCCAAAGAGAGGGATTACAGCCAAAGTGAGGTAGCGAGGGATGGAGAGAAGAAGAAGCAGATTTCCAAAGAGAGGGATTACAGCCAAAGTGAGGTAGCGAGGGATGGAGAGAGAAGAAGCAGATTTCCAAAGAGAGGGATTACAGCCAAAGTGAGGTAGCGAGGATGGAGAGAGAAGAAGCAGATTTCCAAAGAGAGGGATTACAGCCAAAGTGAGGTAGCGAGGGATGGAGAGAGAAGAAGCAGATTTCCAAAGAGAGGGATTACAGCCAAAGTGAGGTAGCGAGGGATGGAGAGAAGAAGAAGCAGATTTCCAAAGAAAAGGATTACAGCCAAAGTGAGGTAGCGAGGGATGGAGAGAAGAAGAAGCAGATTTCCAAAGAGAGGGATTACAGCCAAAGTGAGGTAGCGAGGACGGAGAGAGAAGAAGCAGATTTCCAAAGAGAGGGATTACAGCCAAAGTGAGGTAGCGAGGGATGGAGTGGAGAAGAAGCAGATTTCCAAAGAGAGGGATTACAGCCAAAGTGAGGTAGCGAGGGATGGAGAGAGAAGAAGCAGATTTCCAAAGAGAGGGATTACAGCCAAAGTGAGGTAGCGAGGATGGAGAGAGAAGAAGCAGATTTCCAAAGAGAGGGATTACAGCCAAAGTGAGGTAGCGAGGATGGAGAGAAGAAGAAGCAGATTTCCAAAGAGAGGGATTACAGCCAAAGTGAGGTAGCGAGGGATGGAGAGAGAAGAAGCAGATTTCCAAAGAGAGGGATTACAGCCAAAGTGAGGTAGCGAGTGATGGAGAGAGAAGAAGCAGATTTCCAAAGAGAGGGATTACAGCCAAAGTGAGGTAGCGAGGGATGGAGAGAGAAGAAGCAGATTTCCAAAGAGAGGGATTACAGCCAAAGTGAGGTAGCGAGGGATGGAGAGAGAAGAAGCAGATTTCCAAAGAGAGGGATTACAGCCAAAGTGAGGTAGCGAGGGATGGAGAGAAGAAGAAGCAGATTTCCAAAGAGAGGGATTACAGCCAAAGTGAGGTAGCGAGGGATGGAGTGAGAAGAAGCAGATTTCCAAAGAGAGGGATTACAGCCAAAGTGAGGTAGCTGGAGAGAAGAAGAAGCAGATTTCCAAAGAGAGGGATTACAGCCAAAGTGAGGTAGCGAGGGATGGAGAGAAGAAGCAGATTTCCAAATAGAGGGATTACAGCCAAAGTGAGGTAGCGAGGGATGGAGAGAAGCAGGAGGCAGATTTCCAAAATAGGCGATAGCAGGAGAGAGAAAAAGGGATGAAAGAGAGGCAGGCAGAGAACCAGAGATGAGAGAGAGAGGGATGGTAGAAAGAGAAGGAGCCTAGAGACTGCAGGGGAGGATGGAGGCCTGAGGGAAGCAGATTTCCTCCGTCGTTCCTCTCACCTCTGCTATCTGTTAAAAGCAGTGTCAGGATGTGTGTGTAAAACAAAGCTCCCTCAGGTCATCCTCGGAGATTTGATGTGTGTGGCCTCACCATTCTCCCTCACCTTCCATCCCTCTGCCACCACCATCAGTCTCCCCCATACTCCCCTCCCTCATTCCTGTCCTTTCTTTACCTAGCAATCCCCCTTTCTCCTCTGTCCCCTGCAATCTTCTCCCTCCCCCTCTTCCCCTTTTTCCCTCATCTATATTTATCCTCCCCCAATGCTCCGTTCCCTCCCCCATCTGACCCACCCATCCCTCTCCTCTCCTGATGTCCCTGGACAGGACAGCAGCGAACTGCCTCTCTCTCCCCTAGTCTGAGCTGCCTCTCTCTACCCTAGTCTGAGCTGCCTCTCTCTCCCCTAGTCTGAGCTGCCTCTGTCTCCCCTAGTCTGAGCTGCCTCTGTCTACCCTAGTCTGAGCTGCCTCTCTCTACCCTAGTCTGAGCTGCCTCTCTCTCCCCTAGTCTGAGCTGCCTCTCTCTCCCCTAGTCTGAGCTGCCTCTGTCTCCCCTAGTCTGAGCTGCCTCTGTCTCCCCTAGTCTGAGCTGCCTCTCTCTCCCCTAGTCTGAGCTGCCTCTCTCTCCCCTAGTCTGAGCTGCCTCTGTCTCCCCTAGTCTGAGCTGCCTCTGTCTACCCTAGTCTGAGCTGCCTCTGTCTCCCCTAGTCTGAGCTGCCTCTGTCTCCCTAGTCTGAGCTGCCTCTGTCTCCCCTAGTCTGAGCTGCCTCTGTCTACCCTAGTCTGAGCTGCCTCTCTCTCCCCTAGTCTGAGCTGCCTCTCTCTCCCCTAGTCTGAGCTGCCTCTGTCTCCCCTAGTCTGAGCTGCCTCTGTCTCCCCTAGTCTGAGCTGCCTCTCTCTCCCTAGTCTGAGCTGCCTCTCTCTCCCCTAGTCTGAGCTGCCTCTGTCTCCCCTAGTCTGAGCTGCCTCTCTCTCCCCTAGTCTGAGCTGCCTCTCTCTCCCCTAGTCTGAGCTGCCTCTCTCTCCCCTAGTCTGAGCTGCCTCTGTCTACCCTAGTCTGAGCTGCCTCTCTCTACCCTAGTCTGAGCTGCCTCTCTCTCCCCTAGTCTGAGCTGCCTCTCTCTCCCCTAGTCTGAGCTGCCTCTGTCTCCCCTAGTCTGAGCTGCCTCTCTCTACCCTAGTCTGAGCTGCCTCTCTCTCCCCTAGTCTGAGCTGCCTCTGTCTCCCCTAGTCTGAGCTGCCTCTCTCTCCCCTAGTCTGAGCTGCCTCTGTCTCCCCTAGTCTGAGCTGCCTCTCTCTACCCTAGTCTGAACTGCCTCTCTCTCCCCTAGTCTGAGCTGCCTCTCTCTCCCCTAGTCTGAGCTGCCTCTCTCTCCCCTAGTCTGAGCTGCCTCTGTCTCCCCTAGTCTGAGCTGCCTCTCTCTCCCCTAGTCTGAACTGCCTCTCTCTCCCCTAGTCTGAGCTGCCTCTGTCTCCCTAGTCTGAGCTGCCTCTGTCTCCCCTAGTCTGAGCTGCCTCTCTCTCCCCTAGTCTGAGCTGCCTCTGTCTCCCCTAGTCTGAGCTGCCTCTGTCTCCCCTAGTCTGAGCTGCCTCTGTCTACCCTAGTCTGAGCTGCCTCTGTCTCCCCTAGTCTGAGCTGCCTCTCTCTACCCTAGTCTGAGCTGCCTCTGTCTCCCCTAGTCTGAGCTGCCTCTCTCTCCCCTAGTCTGAGCTGCCTCTGTCTCCCCTAGTCTGAGCTGCCTCTCTCTCCCCTAGTCTGAGCTGCCTCTCTCTCCCCTAGTCTGAGCTGCCTCTCTCTCCCCTAGTCTGAGCTGCCTCTGTCTCCCCTAGTCTGAACTGCCTCTGTCTCCCCTAGTCTGAGCTGCCTCTCTCTACCCTAGTCTGAGCTGCCTCTGTCTCCCCTAGTCTGAGCTGCCTCTGTCTCCCCTAGTCTGAGCTGCCTCTGTCTCCCCTAGTCTGAGCTGCCTCTGTCTCCCCTAGTCTGAGCTGCCTCTGTCTCCCCTAGTCTGAGCTGCCTCTGTCTCCCTAGTCTGAGCTGCCTCTCTCTCCCCTAGTCTGAGCTGCCTCTCTCTCCCCTAGTCTGAGCTGCCTCTGTCTCCCCTAGTCTGAACTGCCTCTGTCTCCCCTAGTCTGAGCTGCCTCTCTCTACCCTAGTCTGAGCTGCCTCTGTCTCCCCTAGTCTGAGCTGCCTCTGTCTACCCTAGTCTGAGCTGCCTCTGTCTCCCTAGTCTGAACTGCCTCTGTCTCCCCTAGTCTGAGCTGCCTCTCTCTCCCTAGTCTGAGCTGCCTCTGTCTCCCCTAGTCTGAGCTGCCTCTGTCTCCCCTAGTCTGAGCTGCCTCTGTCTCCCCTAGTCTGAGCTGCCTCTGTCTCCCTAGTCTGAGCTGCCTCTCTCTCCCTAGTCTGAGCTGCCTCTCTCTCCCCTAGTCTGAACTGCCTCTCTCTCCCCCTAGTCTGAACTGCCTCTCTCTCCCCTAGTCTGAGCTGCCTCTCTCTACCCTAGTCTGAGCTGCCTCTGTCTCCCCTAGTCTGAGCTGCCTCTGTCTCCCCTAGTCTGAGCTGCCTCTGTCTCCCCTAGTCTGAGCTGCCTCTCTCTCCCCTAGTCTGAGCTGCCTCTCTCTCCCCTAGTCTGAGCTGCCTCTGTCTCCCCTAGTCTGAGCTGCCTCTGTCTCCCCTAGTCTGAGCTGCCTCTCTCTCCCCTAGTCTGAGCTGCCTCTCTCTCCCCTAGTCTGAACTGCCTCTCTCTCCCCTAGTCTGAACTGCCTCTCTCTCCCCTAGTCTGAACTGCCTCTGTCTCCCCTAGTCTGAGCTGCCTCTCTCTCCCCTAGTCTGAGCTGCCTCTGTCTCCCCTAGTCTGAGCTGCCTCTGTCTCCCCTAGTCTGAGCTGCCTCTGTCTCCCCTAGTCTGAGCTGCCTCTCTCTCCCCTAGTCTGAGCTGCCTCTGTCTCCCCTAGTCTGAGCTGCCTCTGTCTCCCCTAGTCTGAGCTGCCTCTGTCTCCCCTAGTCTGAGCTGCCTCTGTCTCCCCTAGTTTGAAGCAGAGAGAGAAGGAATTCTGCAAAAAAATATCCTAAGTGTACAACGTAACACACCACATATCCTATGCAGAGCAGAATTGGGACGATACCCGCCAATTATCAAAATCCAGAAAAGAGCCATTAAATTCGACAACCACCTAAAAGGAAGCAATTCCCAAACCTTCCACAGAGCCATCACCTACAGAGAGATGAACCTGGAGAGAAGTCCCCTCAGCCAGCTGGTCCTGGGGCTCTGTTCACAAACACAAACACACCCCATAGAGACCCAGGACTAGAACACAATTAGACCCATCCAAATCATGAGAAAACTAACAGATACTTACTAGACACACTGGAAAGAATTAACCAAAAATAAAGCAAATTGAAATGCTATTTGGCCCTAAACAGAGACTACACAAATTTAAGGAAAGCTTTGACTATGTACAGACTCAGTGAGCATAGCCTTGCTATTGAGAAAGGCCGCCGTAGGCAGACATGGCTCTCAAGAGAAGACAGGCTATGTGCCCACTGCCCACAAAATGAGGTGGAAACTGAGCTGCATTTCCTAACCTCCTGCCAAATGTATGACCATATTACAGAGACATTTCCCACAGATTACACAGATCCACAAAGAATGAGAAAAACAAATCCAATTTTGATAGACTGACAGATTTGTTAGGTGAAATACCATCACAGATGCAAGATTTGTAACCCGTTGCCACAAGAAAGGGACAACCAGTGAAGAACAAGCACAATTGTAAATACAACCCATGATTCATTTCCCCTTTTGTACTTCAGCTATTTGAACATTGTTACAATAATATAATATATGCTTCGATATGTCTAAACTCTTGCGAGTGTTTGATCTTAATTTCTGATTGTTTATTTCTGTTTACTATCCATGACACTTGCTTTGGCAATGTAAACGTGTTTTCCATGCCAATACAGCCCCTTGAACCGGAGAGAGAGAAACAGAGAGGTTTTGGTTCGAGGACTGGGACGCTATATAGTGCTGATCAAGTATCACGTCACACCTATTCATTATGATGTAAAAGGGGAAAGTGATCCTAGTTCAGCATTCCTACTCTGAGACACTTTGTGACTACGGGCCCTGGTTCGTTTTACAGGTCATAATACTGTAGGAGTAGCACTGAGTATTGATAGAATCTGGTTGGACAGTGTGGACAGACAGAAAACAAAAGTAGCAGTATGTGAGCTTTCTCAGGTCAGTAATGGTTCCTTTCTCAGGTCAGTAATGGTGTAGTCAGTAATGGTTCCTTTCTCAGGTCAGTAATGGTTCCTTTCTCAGGTCAGTAATGGTTCCTTTCTCAGGTCAGTAATGGTTCCTTTCTCAGGTCAGTAATGGTTCCTTTCTCAGGTCAGTAATGGTCTAGTCAGTAATGGTTCCTTTCTCAGGTCAGTAATGGTTCCTTTCTCAGGTCAGTATTGGTTCCTTTCTCAGGTCAGTAATGGTTCCTTTCTCAGGTCAGTAATGGTTCCTTTCTCAGGTCAGTAATGGTTCCTTTCTCAGGTCAGTAATGGTTCCTTTCTCTGGTCAGTAATGGTTCCTTTCTCAGGTCAGTAATGGTTCCTTTCTCAGGTCAGTAATGGTTCCTTTCTCAGGTCAGTAATGGTTCCTTTCTCTGGTCAGTAATGGTTCCTTTCTCAGGTCAGTAATGGTCTAGTCAGTATTGGTTCCTTTCTCAGGTCAGTAATGGTTCCTTTCTCAGGTCAGTAATGGTTCCTTTCTCAGGTCAGTAATGGTTCCTTTCTCAGGTCAGTAATGGTTCCTTTCTCAGGTCAGTATTGGTTCCTTTCTCAGGTCAGTAATGGTCCTTTCTCAGGTCAGTAATGGTTCCTTTCTCAGGTCAGTATTGGTTCCTTTCTCAGGTCAGTATTGGTGTAGTCAGTATTGGTTCCTTTCTCAGGTCAGTATTGGTTCCTTTCTCAGGTCAGTAATGGTGTAGTCAGTATTGGTTCCTTTCTCAGGTCAGTATTGGTTCCTTTCTCAGGTCAGTAATGGTTCCTTTCTCAGGTCAGTAATGGTTCCTTTCTCAGGTCAGTATTGGTTCCTTTCTCAGGTCAGTATTGGTGTAGTCAGTATTGGTTCCTTTCTCAGGTCAGTATTGGTTCCTTTCTCAGGTCAGTAATGGTCTAGTCAGTAATGGTTCCTTTCTCAGGTCAGTAATGGTTCCTTTCTCAGGTCAGTAATGGTTCCTTTCTCAGGTCAGTAATGGTTCCTTTCTCAGGTCAGTAATGGTTCCTTTCTCAGGTCAGTAATGGTTCCTTTCTCAGGTCAGTATTGGTTCCTTTCTCAGGTCAGTAATGGTCTAGTCAGTAATGGTTCCTTTCTCAGGTCAGTAATGGTTCCTTTCTCAGGTCAGTAATGGTTCCTTTCTCAGGTCAGTAATGGTTCCTTTCTCAGGTCAGTATTGGTTCCTTTCTCAGGTCAGTAATGGTTCCTTTCTCAGGTCAGTATTGGTTCCTTTCTCAGGTCAGTAATGGTTCCTTTCTCAGGTCAGTATTGGTTCCTTTCTCAGGTCAGTATTGGTTCCTTTCTCAGGTCAGTATTGGTTCCTTTCTCAGGTCAGTATTGGTTCCTTTCTCAGGTCAGTAATGGTTCCTTTCTCAGGTCAGTAATGGTTCCTTTCTCAGGTCAGTAATGGTTCCTTTCTCAGGTCAGTATTGGTTCCTTTCTCAGGTCAGTATTGGTTCCTTTCTCAGGTCAGTAATGGTTCCTTTCTCAGGTCAGTAATGGTTCCTTTCTCAGGTCAGTATTGGTTCCTTTCTCAGGTCAGTAATGGTTCCTTTCTCAGGTCAGTAATGGTTCCTTTCTCAGGTCAGTATTGGTTCCTTTCTCAGGTCAGTATTGGTTCCTTTCTCAGGTCAGTAATGGTTCCTTTCTCAGGTCAGTAATGGTTCCTTTCTCAGGTCAGTATTGGTTCCTTTCTCAGGTCAGTAATGGTTCCTTTCTCAGGTCAGTATTGGTTCCTTTCTCAGGTCAGTAATGGTTCCTTTCTCAGGTCAGTAATGGTTCCTTTCTCAGGTCAGTAATGGTTCCTTTCTCAGGTCAGTATTGGTTCCTTTCTCAGGTCAGTAATGGTTCCTTTCTCAGGTCAGTATTGGTTCCTTTCTCAGGTCAGTAATGGTTCCTTTCTCAGGTCAGTAATGGTTCCTTTCTCAGGTCAGTAATGGTTCCTTTCTCAGGTCAGTAATGGTTCCTTTCTCAGGTCAGTATTGGTTCCTTTCTCAGGTCAGTAATGGTTCCTTTCTCAGGTCAGTAATGGTTCCTTTCTCAGGTCAGTATTGGTTCCTTTCTCAGGTCAGTAATGGTTCCTTTCTCAGGTCAGTATTGGTTCCTTTCTCAGGTCAGTATTGGTTCCTTTCTCAGGTCAGTATTGGTTCCTTTCTCAGGTCAGTAATGGTTCCTTTCTCAGGTCAGTATTGGTTCCTTTCTCAGGTCAGTATTGGTTCCTTTCTCAGGTCAGTAATGGTTCCTTTCTCAGGTCAGTATTGGTTCCTTTCTCAGGTCAGTAATGGTTCCTTTCTCAGGTCAGTATTGGTTCCTTTCTCAGGTCAGTAATGGTTCCTTTCTCAGGTCAGTAATGGTTCCTTTCTCAGGTCAGTAATGGTTCCTTTCTCAGGTCAGTATTGGTTCCTTTCTCAGGTCAGTAATGGTTCCTTTCTCAGGTCAGTAATGGTTCCTTTCTCAGGTCAGTAATGGTGTAGTCAGTATTGGTTCCTTTCTCAGGTCAGTAATGGTGTAGTCAGTAATGGTTCCTTTCTCAGGTCAGTAATGGTGTAGTCAGTATTGGTTCCTTTCTCAGGTCAGTAATGGTGTAGTCAGTAATGGTTCCTTTCTCAGGTCAGTAATGGTTCCTTTCTCAGGTCAGTAATGGTGTAGTCAGTATTGGTTCCTTTCTCAGGTCAGTAATGGTGTAGTCAGTAATGGTTCCTTTCTCAGGTCAGTAATGGTGTAGTCAGTATTGGTTCCTTTCTCAGGTCAGTAATGGTGTAGTCAGTATTGGTTCCTTTCTCAGGTCAGTAATGGTTCCTTTCTCAGGTCAGTATTGGTTCCTTTCTCAGGTCAGTATTGGTTCCTTTCTCAGGTCAGTAATGGTTCCTTTCTCAGGTCAGTATTGGTTCCTTTCTCAGGTCAGTAATGGTGTAGTCAGTATTGGTTCCTTTCTCAGGTCAGTAATGGTTCCTTTCTCAGGTCAGTAATGGTTCCTTTCTCAGGTCAGTAATGGTTCCTTTCTCAGGTCAGTAATGGTTCCTTTCTCAGGTCAGTATTGGTTCCTTTCTCAGGTCAGTAATGGTTCCTTTCTCAGGTCAGTATTGGTTCCTTTCTCAGGTCAGTATTGGTTCCTTTCTCAGGTCAGTATTGGTTCCTTTCTCAGGTCAGTAATGGTTCCTTTCTCAGGTCAGTATTGGTTCCTTTCTCAGGTCAGTAATGGTTCCTTTCTCAGGTCAGTAATGGTGTAGTCAGTAATGGTTCCTTTCTCAGGTCAGTATTGGTTCCTTTCTCAGGTCAGTATTGGTTCCTTTCTCAGGTCAGTAATGGTTCCTTTCTCAGGTCAGTAATGGTGTAGTCAGTAATGGTTCCTTTCTCAGGTCAGTATTGGTTCCTTTCTCAGGTCAGTAATGGTTCCTTTCTCAGGTCAGTATTGGTTCCTTTCTCAGGTCAGTAATGGTTCCTTTCTCAGGTCAGTATTGGTTCCTTTCTCAGGTCAGTATTGGTTCCTTTCTCAGGTCAGTATTGGTTCCTTTCTCAGGTCAGTAATGGTTCCTTTCTCAGGTCAGTAATGGTTCCTTTCTCAGGTCAGTAATGGTTCCTTTCTCAGGTCAGTATTGGTTCCTTTCTCAGGTCAGTAATGGTGTAGTCAGTATTGGTTCCTTTCTCAGGTCAGTAATGGTTCCTTTCTCAGGTCAGTAATGGTTCCTTTCTCAGGTCAGTAATGGTTCCTTTCTCAGGTCAGTAATGGTTCCTTTCTCAGGTCAGTATTGTTTCCTTTCTCAGTATTGTCAGTAATGGTGTCAGTATTGGTTCCTTTCTCAGTCAGTAATGGTTCCTTTCTCAGGTCAGTAATGGTTCCTTTCTCAGGTCAGTAATGGTTCCTTTCTCAGGTCAGTAATGGTTCCTTTCTCAGGTCAGTAATGGTTCCTTTCTCAGGTCAGTATTGGTTCCTTTCTCAGGTCAGTAATGGTTCCTTTCAGTATTGGTTCCTTTCTCAGGTCAGTATTGGTTCCTTTCTCAGGTCAGTATTGGTTCCTTTCTCAGGTCAGTATTGGTTCCTTTCTCAGGTCAGTAATGGTTCCTTTCTCAGGTCAGTATTGGTTCCTTTCTCAGGTCAGTAATGGTTCCTTTCTCAGGTCAGTATTGGTGTAGTCAGTATTGGTTCCTTTCTCAGGTCAGTAATGGTTCCTTTCTCAGGTCAGTAATGGTGTAGTCAGTAATGGTTCCTTTCTCAGGTCAGTATTGGTTCCTTTCTCAGGTCAGTAATGGTTCCTTTCTCAGGTCAGTATTGGTTCCTTTCTCAGGTCAGTAATGGTTCCTTTCTCAGGTCAGTATTGGTTCCTTTCTCAGGTCAGTATTGGTTCCTTTCTCAGGTCAGTATTCCTTTCTCAGGTCAGTAATGGTTCCTTTCTCAGGTCAGTAATGGTTCCTTTCTCAGGTCAGTAATGGTTCCTTTCTCAGGTCAGTAATGGTTCCTTTCTCAGGTCAGTAATGGTTCCTTTCTCAGGTCAGTATTGGTTCCTTTCTCAGGTCAGTAATGGTGTAGTCAGTATTGGTTCCTTTCTCAGGGTCAGTAATGGTTCCTTTCTCAGGTCAGTAATGGTTCCTTTCTCAGGTCAGTAATGGTTCCTTTCTCAGGTCAGTATTGGTTCCTTTCTCCTTTCTCAGGTCAGTAATGGTGTAGTCAGTATTGGTTCCTTTCTCAGGTCAGTAATGGTCCTTTCTCAGGTCAGTAATGGTTCCTTTCTCAGGTCAGTATTGGTTCCTTTCTCAGGTCAGTAATGGTTCCTTTCTCAGGTCAGTGGTCAGTAGGTTCCTTTCTCAGGTATTGGTTCCTTTCTCAGGTCAGTATTGGTTCCTTTCTCAGGTCAGTAATGGTTCCTTTTCTCTCAGGTCAGTAATGGTCAGTCAGTATGGTTCCTTTCTCAGGTCAGTATTGGTTCCTTTCTCAGGTCAGTAATGGTGTTTCTCAGTCAGTAATGGTTCCTTTCTCAGGTCAGTATTGGTCCTTTCTCAGTATTGGTTCCTTTCTCAGGTCAGTATTGGTTCCTTTCTCAGGTCAGTATTGGTTCCTTTCTCAGGTCAGTAATGGTTCCTTTCTCAGGTCAGTATTGGTTCCTTTCTCAGGTCAGTAATGGTGTAGTCAGTATTGGTTCCTTTCTCAGGTCAGTAATGGTTCCTTTCTCAGGTCAGTATTTTCTCAGGTCAGTAATGGTTCCTTTCTCAGGTCAGTATTGTCAGTAATGGTTCCTTTCTCAGGTCAGTAATGGTGTTTCTCAGTCAGTAATGGTTCCTTTCTCAGGTCAGTATTGGTCAGTCTTGGTGTAGTCAGTATTGGTTCCTTTCTCAGGTCAGTAATGGTTCCTTTCTTTCAGGTCAGTAATGGTGTAGTCAGTAATGGTTCCTTTCTCAGGTCAGTATTGGTTCCTTTCTCAGGTCAGTAATGGTTCCTTTCTCAGGTCAGTATTGGTTCCTTTCTCAGGTCAGTAATGGTTCCTTTCTCAGGTCAGTATTGGTTCCTTTCTCAGGTCAGTATTGGTTCCTTTCTCAGGGTTCCTTTCTCAGGTCAGTATTGGTTCCTTTCTCAGGTCAGTATTGGTCAGGTCAGTAATGGTTCCTTTCTCAGGTCAGTATTGGTTCCTTTCTCAGGTCAGTAATGGTTCCTTTCTCAGTCCTATTGGTTCCTTTCTCAGGTCAGTAATGGTTCCTTTCTCAGGTCAGTAATGGTCAGTAGTTCCTTTCTCCAGGTCAGTATGGTTCCTTTCTCAGGTCAGTAATGGTTCCTTTCTCAGGTCAGTAATGGTTCCTTTCTCAGGTCAGTAATGGTTCCTTTCTCAGGTCAGTAATGGTTCCTTTCTCAGGTCAGTAAGGTGGTTCAGTATTGGTTCCTTTCTCAGGTCAGTAATGGTTCCTTTCTCAGGTCAGTAATGGTTCCTTTCTCAGGTCAGTAATGGTTCCTTTCTCAGGTCAGTAATGGTTCCTTTCTCAGGTCAGTAGGTTCCTTTCTCAGGTCAGTAATGGTTCCTTTCTCAGGTCAGTAATGGTTCCTTTCTCAGGTCAGTAATGGTTCCTTTCTCAGGTCAGTAATGGTTCCTTTCTCAGGTCAGTATTGGTTCCTTTCTCAGGTCAGTAATGGTGTAGTCAGTATTGGTTCCTTTCTCAGGTCAGTAATGGTTCCTTTCTCAGGTCAGTAATGGTTCCTTTCTCAGGTCAGTATTGGTTCCTTTCTCAGGTCAGTAATGGTGTAGTCAGTATTGGTTCCTTTCTCAGGTCAGTATTGGTTCCTTTCTCAGGTCAGTAATGGTTCCTTTCTCAGGTCAGTATTGGTTCCTTTCTCAGGTCAGTAATGGTTCCTTTCTCAGGTCAGTATAGGTCAGTAATGGTTCTTTCTCAGTTCCTTTCTCAGGTCAGTATTGGTTCCTTTCTCAGGTCAGTATGGTTCCTTTCTCAGGTCAGTAATGGTCAGTCAGTATGGTTCCTTTCTCAGGTCAGTATTGGTCAGTCAATGGTTCCTTTCTCAGGTCAGTATTGGTTCCTTTCTCAGGTCAGTAATGGTTCCTTTCTCAGGTCAGTAATGGTTCCTTTCTCAGGTCAGTAATGGTTCCTTTCTCAGGTCAGTAATGGTTCCTTTCTCAGGTCAGTAATGGTTCCTTTCTCAGGTCAGTATTGGTTCCTTTCTCAGGTCAGTATTGGTCAGTCAGTATTGGTTCCTTTTCAGGTCAGTAATGGTGTAGTCAGTAATGGTTCCTTTCTCAGGTCAGTATGGTTCCTTTCTCAGGTCAGTAATGGTTCCTTTCTCAGGTCAGTATTAATGGTTCCTTTCTCAGGTCAGTAATGGTTCCTTTCTCAGGTCAGTAATGGTTCCTTTCTCAGGTCAGTATTGGTTCCTTTCTCAGGTCAGTATTGGTTCCTTTCTCAGGTCAGTATTGGTTCCTTTCTCAGGTCAGTATTGGTTCCTTTCTCAGGTCAGTAATGGTTCCTTTCTCAGGTCAGGTCAGTAATGGTTCCTTTCTCAGGTCAGTAATGGTTCCTTTCTCAGGTCAGTATTGGTGTAGTCAGTATTGGTTCCTTTCTCAGGTCAGTAATGGTTCCTTTCTCAGGTCAGTAATGGTTCCTTTCTCAGGTCAGTCAGTAATGGTTCCTTTCTCAGGTCAGTAATGGTTCCTTTCTCAGGTCAGTAATGGTTCCTTTCTCAGGTCAGTAATGGTTCCTTTCTCAGGTCAGTAATGGTTCCTTTCAGGTCAGTATTGGTTCCTTTCTCAGGTCAGTAATGGTTCCTTTCAGGTCAGTAATGGTCAGTCAGTATTGGTTCCTTTCTCAGGTCAGTAGGTCAGTAATGGTTCCTTTCTCAGGTCAGTAATGGTTCCTTTCTCAGGTCAGTAATGGTTCCTTTCTCAGGTCAGTATTGGTTCCTTTCTCAGGTCAGTAATGGTGTAGTCAGTATTGGTTCCTTTCTCAGGTCAGTATTGGTTCCTTTCTCAGGTCAGTAATGGTTCCTTTCTCAGGTCAGTAATGGTTCCTTTCTCAGGTCAGTAATGGTTCCTTTCTCAGGTCAGTATTGGTTCCTTTCTCAGGTCAGTAATGGTTCCTTTCTCAGTCAGTATTGGTTCCTTTCAGGTCAGTAATGGTTCCTTTTCTCAGGTCAGTATGGTTCCTTTCTCAGGTCAGTAATGGTTCCTTTCCTTTCTCAGGTCAGTATTGGTTCCTTTCTCAGGTCAGTATTGGTTCCTTTCTCAGGTCAGTAATGGTTCCTTTCTCAGGTCAGTAATGGTTCCTTTCTCAGGTCAGTATTGGTTCCTTTCTCAGGTCAGTAATGGTTCCTTTCTCAGGTCAGTATTGGTTCCTTTCTCAGGTCAGTAATGGGTCCTTTCTCTGGTCAGTAATGGTTCCTTTCTCAGGTCAGTATTGGTTCCTTTCTCAGGTCAGTAATGGTTCCTTTCTCAGGTCAGTAATGGTTCCTTTCTCAGGTCAGTATTGGTTCCTTTCTCAGGTCAGTAATGGTTCCTCCTTTCTCAGGTCAGTAATGGTTCCTTTCAGGTCAGTAATGGTTCCTTTCAGGTCAGTAGGTCAGTATGGTTCCTTTCTCAGGTCAGTATTGGTTCCTTTCTCAGGTCAGTATTGGTTCCTTTCTCAGGTCAGTATTGGTTCCTTTCTCAGGTCAGTATGGTTCCTTTCTCAGGTCAGTATTGGTTCAGTAATGGTTCCTTTCTCAGGTCAGTAATGGTTCCTTTCTCAGGTCAGTAATGGTTCCTTTCTCAGGTCAGTAATGGTTCCTTTCTCAGGTCAGTAATGGTCAGTCAGTATGGTTCCTTTCTCAGGTCAGTAATGGTTCCTTTCAGGTCAGGGTCAGTATTGGTTCCTTTCTCAGGTCAGTAATGGTTCCTTTCTCAGGTCAGTAATGGTTCCTTTCAGGTCAGGTCAGTAATGGTTCCTTTCTCAGGTCAGTAATGGTTCCTTTCTCAGGTCAGTAATGGTTCCTTTCTCAGGTCAGTAATGGTTCCTTTCTCAGGTCAGTAATGGTTCCTTTCTCAGGTCAGTAATGGTTCCTTTCTCAGGTCAGTATTGGTTCCTTTCTCAGGTCAGTAATGGTGTTTCTCAGTCAGTATTGGTTCCTTTCTCAGGTCAGTAATGGTTCCTTTCTCAGGTCAGTATTGGTTCCTTTCTCAGGTCAGTAATGGTCTAGTCAGTAATGGTTCCTTTCTCAGGTCAGTAATGGTTCCTTTCTCAGGTCAGTATTGGTTCCTTTCTCAGGTCAGTAATGGTTCCTTTCTCAGGTCAGTAATGGTTCCTTTCTCAGGTCAGTAATGGTTCCTTTCTCTGGTCAGTAATGGTTCCTTTCTCAGGTCAGTAATGGTTCCTTTCTCAGGTCAGTAATGGTTCCTTTCTCAGGTCAGTAATGGTTCCTTTCTCAGGTCAGTATTGGTTCCTTTCTCAGGTCAGTAATGGTTCCTTTCTCAGGTCAGTAATGGTTCCTTTCTCAGGTCAGTAGGTCAGTGGTTCCTTTCTCAGGTCAGTAATGGTTCCTTTCTCAGGTCAGTAATGGTTCCTTTCTCAGGTCAGTAATGGTTCCTTTCTCAGGTCAGTAATGGTTCCTTTCTCAGGTCAGTAATGGTTCCTTTCTCAGGTCAGTAATGGTGTAGTCAGTATTGGTTCCTTTCTCAGGTCAGTAATGGTTCCTTTCTCAGGTCAGTAATGGTTCCTTTCTCAGTAGTAATGGTTCAGTAATGGTTCCTTTCTCAGGTCAGTATTGGTTCCTTTCTCAGGTCAGTAATGGTTCCTTTCTCAGGTCAGTAATGGTTCCTTTCTCAGGTCAGTAATGGTTCCTTTCTCAGGTCAGTATTGGTTCCTTTCAGTAATGGTTCCTTTCTCAGGTCAGTAATGGTTCCAGTAATGGTTCCTTTCAGGTCAGTATTGGTTCCTTTCTCAGGTCAGTAATGGTTCCTTTCTCAGGTCAGTATTGGTTCCTTTCTCAGGTCAGTAATGGTTCCTTTCTCAGGTTTCAGGTCAGTATGGTTCCTTTCTCAGGTCAGGTTCAGGTAATGGTTCCTTTCTCAGTCAGTAATGGTTCCTTTCTCAGGTCAGTAATGGTTCCTTTCAGGTCAGTAATGGTTCCTTTCTCAGGTCAGTAATGGTTCTTTCTCAGTTGGTTCCTTTCTCAGGTCAGTAATGGTTCCTTTCTCAGGTCAGTATTGGTTCCTTTCTCAGGTCAGTAATGGTTCCTTTCTCAGGTCAGTAATGGTTCCTTTCTCAGGTCAGTAATGGTTCCTTTCTCAGGTCAGTATTGGTTCCTTTCTCAGGTCAGTAATGGTTCCTTTCTCAGGTCAGTAATGGTTCCTTTCTCAGGTCAGTAATGGTTCCTTTCTCAGGTCAGTAATGGTTCCTTTCTCAGGTCAGTATTGGTTCCTTTCTCAGGTCAGTAATGGTTCCTTTCTCAGTCAGTAAGTATTGGTTCCTTTCTCAGGTCAGTAATGGTTCCTTTCTCAGGTCAGTATTGGTTCCTTTCTCAGGTCAGTAATGGTCTAGTCAGTAATGGTTCCTTTCTCAGGTCAGTAATGGTTCCTTTCTCAGGTCAGTATTGGTTCCTTTCTCAGGTCAGTAATGGTTCCTTTCTCAGGTCAGTATTGGTTCCTTTCTCAGGTCAGTAATGGGTCCTTTCTCTGGTCAGTAATGGTTCCTTTCTCAGGTCAGTAATGGTCTAGTCAGTTGGTTCCTTTCTCAGGTCAGTAATGGTTCCTTTCTCAGGTCAGTAATGGTTCCTTTCTCAGGTCAGTAATGGTTCCTTTCTCAGGTCAGTAATGGTTCCTTTCTCAGGTCAGTATTGGTTCCTTTCTCAGGTCAGTAATGGTTCCTTTCTCAGGTCAGTAATGGTTCCTTTCTCAGGTCAGTAATGGTTCCTTTCTCAGGTCAGTAATGGTTCCTTTCTCAGGTCAGTAATGGTGTAGTCAGTATTGGTTCCTTTCTCAGGTCAGTAATGGTTCCTTTCTCAGGTCAGTAATGGTTCCTTTCTCAGGTCAGTAATGGTTCCTTTCTCAGGTCAGTATTGGTTCCTTTCTCAGGTCAGTAATGGTGTAGTCAGTATTGGTTCCTTTCTCAGGTCAGTAATGGTTCCTTTCTCAGGTCAGTATTGGTTCCTTTCTCAGGTCAGTAATGGTGTTTCTCAGGTCAGTATTGGTTCCTTTCTCAGGTCAGTATTGGTTCCTTTCTCAGGTCAGTAATGGTTCCTTTCTCAGGTCAGTAATGGTTCCTTTCTCAGGTCAGTAATGGTTCCTTTCTCAGGTCAGTATTGGTTCCTTTCTCAGGTCAGTAATGGTGTAGTCAGTATTGGTTCCTTTCTCAGGTCAGTAATGGTGTAGTCAGTAATGGTTCCTTTCTCAGGTCAGTATTGGTTCCTTTCTCAGGTCAGTATTGGTTCCTTTCTCAGGTCAGTATTGGTTCCTTTCTCAGGTCAGTATTGGTTCCTTTCTCAGGTCAGTAATGGTTCCTTTCTCAGGTCAGTATTGGTTCCTTTCTCAGGTCAGTAATGGTTCCTTTCTCAGGTCAGTATTGGTGTTTCTCAGGTCAGTAATGGTTCCTTTCTCAGGTCAGTAATGGTTCCTTTCTCAGGTCAGTAATGGTGTAGTCAGTAATGGTTCCTTTCTCAGGTCAGTAATGGTTCCTTTCTCAGGTCAGTAATGGTTCCTTTCTCAGGTCAGTATGGTTCCTTTCTCAGGTCAGTAATGGTTCCTTTCTCAGGTCAGTATTGGTTCCTTTCTCAGGTCAGTATTGGTTCCTTTCTCAGGTCAGTATTGGTTCCTTTCTCAGGTCAGTAATGGTTCCTTTCTCAGGTCAGTATTGGTTCCTTTCTCAGGTCAGTAATGGGTCCTTTCTCTGGTCAGTAATGGTTCCTTTCTCAGGTCAGTAATGGTCTAGTCAGTAATGGTTCCTTTCTCAGGTCAGTAATGGTTCCTTTCTCAGGTCAGTAATGGTTCCTTTCTCAGGTCAGTAATGGTTCCTTTCTCAGGTCAGTAATGGTTCCTTTCTCAGGTCAGTATTGGTTCCTTTCTCAGGTCAGTAATGGTTCCTTTAATGGTTCTCAGGTCAGTAATGGTTCCTTTCTCAGGTCAGTAATGGTTCCTTTCTCAGGTCAGTATTGGTTCCTTTCTCAGGTCAGTAATGGTTCCTTTCTCAGGTCAGTAATGGTTCCTTTCTCAGGTCAGTAATGGTTCCTTTCTCAGGTCAGTAATGGTTCCTTTCTCAGGTCAGTATTGGTTCCTTTCTCAGGTCAGTAATGGTGGTCAGTAATGGTGTAGTCAGTATTGGTTCCTTTCTCAGGTCAGTAATGGTTCCTTTCTCAGGTCAGTATTGGTTCCTTTATTGGTTCTTTCAGGTCAGTAATGGTTTCTCAGTCAGTAATGGTTCCTTTCTCAGGTCAGTAATGGTTCCTTTCTCAGGTCAGTATTGGTTCCTTTCTCAGGTCAGTAATGGTTCCTTTCTCAGGTCAGTATTGGTTCCTTTCTCAGGTCAGTAATGGGTCCTTTCTCTGGTCAGTAATGGTTCCTTTCTCAGGTCAGTAATGGTCTAGTCAGTAATGGTTCCTTTCTCAGGTCAGTAATGGTTCCTTTCTCAGGTCAGTAATGGTTCCTTTCTCAGGTCAGTAATGGTTCCTTTCTCAGGTCAGTAATGGTTCCTTTCTCAGGTCAGTAATGGTTCCTTTCTCAGGTCAGTAATGGTTCCTTTCTCAGGTCAGTAATGGTTCCTTTCTCAGGTCAGTAATGGTTCCTTTCTCAGGTCAGTATTGGTTCCTTTCTCAGGTCAGTAATGGTTCCTTTCTCTCAGTAATGGTTCAGGTCCTTTCTCAGGTCAGTAATGGTTCCTTTCTCAGGTCAGTAATGGTTCCTTTCTCAGGTCAGTAATGGTTCCTTTCTCAGGTCAGTAATGGTTCCTTTCTCAGGTCAGTAATGGTTCCTTTCTCAGGTCAGTAATGGTTCCTTTCTCAGGTCAGTATTGGTTCCTTTCTCAGGTCAGTAATGGTGTAGTCAGTATTGGTTCCTTTCTCAGGTCAGTAATGGTTCCTTTCTCAGGTCAGTATTGGTTCCTTTCTCAGGTCAGTAATGGTCTAGTCAGTAATGGTTCCTTTCTCAGGTCAGTAATGGTTCCTTTCTCAGGTCAGTAATGGTTCCTTTCTCAGGTCAGTAATGGTTCCTTTCTCAGGTCAGTATTGGTTCCTTTCTCAGGTCAGTAATGGTGTAGTCAGTATTGGTTCCTTTCTCAGGTCAGTAAAGGTGTAGTCAGTAATGGTTCCTTTCTCAGGTCAGTATTGGTTCCTTTCTCAGGTCAGTATTGGTTCCTTTCTCAGGTCAGTAATGGTGTAGTCAGTAATGGTTCCTTTCTCAGGTCAGTATTGGTTCCTTTCTCAGGTCAGTATTGGTTCCTTTCTCAGGTCAGTATTGGTTCCTTTCTCAGGTCAGTATTGGTTCCTTTCTCAGGTCAGTAATGGTTCCTTTCTCAGGTCAGTATTGGTTCCTTTCTCAGGTCAGTAATGGTTCCTTTCTCAGGTCAGTAATGGTGTAGTCAGTAATGGTTCCTTTCTCAGGTCAGTATTGGTTCCTTTCTCAGGTCAGTAATGGTTCCTTTCTCAGGTCAGTATTGGTTCCTTTCTCAGGTCAGTAATGGTTCCTTTCTCAGGTCAGTATTGGTTCCTTTCTCAGGTCAGTATTGGTTCCTTTCTCAGGTCAGTATTGGTTCCTTTCTCAGGTCAGTAATGGTTCCTTTCTCAGGTCAGTAATGGTTCCTTTCTCAGGTCAGTAATGGTTCCTTTCTCAGGTCAGTATTGGTTCCTTTCTCAGGTCAGTAATGGTGTAGTCAGTATTGGTTCCTTTCTCAGGTCAGTAATGGTTCCTTTCTCAGGTCAGTAATGGTTCCTTTCTCAGGTCAGTAATGGTTCCTTTCTCAGGTCAGTATTGGTTCCTTTCTCAGGTCAGTAATGGTGTAGTCAGTATTGGTTCCTTTCTCAGGTCAGTAATGGTTCCTTTCTCAGGTCAGTAATGGTTCCTTTCTCAGGTCAGTAATGGTTCCTTTCTCAGGTCAGTATTGGTTCCTTTCTCAGGTCAGTAATGGTGTAGTCAGTATTGGTTCCTTTCTCAGGTCAGTAATGGTTCCTTTCTCAGGTCAGTATTGGTTCCTTTCTCAGGTCAGTAATGGTGTAGTCAGTATTGGTTCCTTTCTCAGGTCAGTATTGGTTCCTTTCTCAGGTCAGTAATGGTTCCTTTCTCAGGTCAGTAATGGTTCCTTTCTCAGGTCAGTAATGGTTCCTTTCTCAGGTCAGTATTGGTTCCTTTCTCAGGTCAGTAATGGTGTAGTCAGTATTGGTTCCTTTCTCAGGTCAGTAATGGTGTAGTCAGTAATGGTTCCTTTCTCAGGTCAGTATTGGTTCCTTTCTCAGGTCAGTATTGGTTCCTTTCTCAGGTCAGTATTGGTTCCTTTCTCAGGTCATTGGTTCCTTTCTCAGGTCAGTAATGGTTCCTTTCTCAGGTCAGTAATGGTTCCTTTCTCAGGTCAGTAATGGTTCCTTTCTCAGGTCAGTAATGGTTCCTTTCTCAGGTCAGTATTGGTTCCTTTCTCAGGTCAGTAATGGTTCCTTTCTCAGGTCAGTAATGGTTCCTTTCTCAGGTCAGTAATGGTTCCTTTCTCAGGTCAGTAATGGTTCCTTTCTCAGGTCAGTATTGGTTCCTTTCTCAGGTCAGTAATGGTTCCTTTCTCAGGTCAGTATTGGTTCCTTTCTCAGGTCAGTAATGGTTCCTTTCTCAGGTCAGTATTGGTTCCTTTCTCAGGTCAGTATTGGTTCCTTTCTCAGGTCAGTAATTGGTTCCTTTCTCAGGTCAGTAATGGTTCCTTTCTCAGGTCAGTAATGGTCAGTAGTATGGTTCCTTTCTCAGGTCAGTAATGGTTCCTTTCTCAGGTCAGTATTGGTTCAGGTCAGTAATGGGTCCTTTCTCTGGTCAGTAATGGTTCCTTTCTCAGGTCAGTATTGGTTCCTTTCTCAGGTCAGTAATGGTGTAGTCAGTATTGGTTCCTTTCTCAGGTCAGTATTGGTTCCTTTCTCAGGTCAGTAATGGTTCCTTTCTCAGGTCAGTATTGGTTCCTTTCTCAGGTCAGTAATGGTTCCTTTCTCAGGTCAGTATTGGTTCCTTTCTCAGGTCAGTAATGGTTCCTTTCTCAGGTCAGTAATGGTTCCTTTCTCAGGTCAGTATTGGTTCCTTTCTCAGGTCAGTAATGGGTCCTTTCTCTGGTCAGTAATGGTTCCTTTCTCAGGTCAGTAATGGTCTAGTCAGTAATGGTTCCTTTCTCAGGTCAGTAATGGTTCCTTTCTCAGGTCAGTATTGGTTCCTTTCTCAGGTCAGTATTGGTTCCTTTCTCAGGTCAGTAATGGTTCCTTTCTCAGGTCAGTAATGGTTCCTTTCTCAGGTCAGTATTGGTTCCTTTCTCAGGTCAGTATTGGTTCCTTTCTCAGGTCAGTAATGGTTCCTTTCTCAGGTCAGTAATGGTTCCTTTCTCAGGTCAGTAATGGTTCCTTTCTCAGGTCAGTATTGGTTCCTTTCTCAGGTCAGTAATGGTTCCTTTCTCAGGTCAGTAATGGTTCCTTTCTCAGGTCAGTAATGGTTCCTTTCTCAGGTCAGTATTGGTTCCTTTCTCAGGTCAGTATTGGTTCCTTTCTCAGGTCAGTAATGGTTCCTTTCTCAGGTCAGTAATGGTTCCTTTCTCAGGTCAGTAATGGTTCCTTTCTCAGGTCAGTAATGGTTCCTTTCTCAGGTCAGTAATGGTTCCTTTCTCAGGTCAGTAATGGTTCCTTTCTCAGGTCAGTAATGGTTCCTTTCTCAGGTCAGTAATGGTTCCTTTATCAGGTCAGTAATGGTTCCTTTCTCAGGTCAGTAATGGTTCCTTTCTCAGGTCAGTAATGGTTCCTTTCTAAGGTCAGTAATGGTTCCTTTCTCAGGTCAGTAATGGTTCCTTTCTCAGGTCAGTATTGGTTCCTTTCTCAGGTCAGTATTGGTTCCTTTCTCAGGTCAGTAATGGTTCCTTTCTCAGGTCAGTATTGGTTCCTGTCTCATGTCAGTATTGGTGCAGTTAGTATTGGTTCCTTCCTCAGCCAGGGGACTTTCCACTGGCTGCCCCTCTAGTTAGGAGACTGCCCCTCTAGTTTGGAGACTGTCCGTCTAGTTTGGAGACTGTCCCAGAATACATCTTGTCCGTTTGTCACTTCTTATTTTTGGAAAGGACAGATAGACAGACAGACAGTTGTATCTTTGGAGCCCAATATAGAGCCTGTTATTTCATACTGTATGGAGCTAGCATGTCTGCCTCGCCTGTCAGCGCTGAGGAAGGGCAGATTTGGCCGCCTGGGTGATTTAAGAGTCACACACTTTTCTAAGTGAAATGGAAACTGTTGGAATTGACAACACTTTATGGGCTAACATTCTGATATCCGTCCTGTCTTAATCAAACTAATGTATTATTCTTCCAAACCCTGAAGAGATGAATCCATCTCCGCTATCTGCTCTGCAGTAAATCAGAAGAAATTGTTGTCATTCCTCCTCTTTCCCTGTAAAGCAATCATTCAATCTCCCCATCTCCCTCACTCTCACTCTCCCCTACCCTCAAACTCTCCCCCATCCCACCACCCCAAGGCTCTCACTCAATCCCCATTTCCGTACCCCAAGCACACACCCTCCCTCCCCTGGTAGGAAGCCTGCAGAGCGCACATCGGTTTATAACCTGGGAGCTGTCAACCATGCTGCTAGCTATCCCTGTGGCAGTCAGCAACACTTCCCTCACTCACGTGCTTACCTTTCTCCCTCTCCCCCACTCCCTCTCCCTCTCCGTCCTCTATTTATTTCTCTCTTCCTCCATCCCTGGCTTGCTTGATTACCTCTCTCCGTCTCTCCCTCCTATCTCTCACTTCTATCTCTCACTCCTATTCCATTCTCTATTCTTTCTCCCTTTCTCCATCCCTGGCATGCTCAGTCACCTCTCTCCATCTTTCACTCCTATTCCTTTATTCTCTCTCTCTCCCTCCATCTATCCACCTTGAAAAAAAGCCAACTATATCTATACCAGATAGTCCGATCTTGATTGCGCTGCAGCACATCTACACATATGTTATCTCACGCAATTCATATATTATCACTGGCTTTCTTATTGACAAAGAAACACAGAGACACACACCCAGGGAAGCAGGGAGACAAAGTGAGAAGCAGGGAGACACAGAGAGACAGACGGACACAGACAGACAGGGAATCACAGGGAGTGTTTTACCCTCAGGGCAGTGCAGGTTAAGCATGTTCATTCAGTTCTCCTGGTTCTCTGGCTGGCCCTGCTGGCTTCCTGAACGTGTTGGGGATTCTAATAGGCTCTTCTGGCTGTATTGTTGCACAAACGAATATCCTCAGAGACAGACATTTTGGAGTGGACAAGACATGTAAACGGAACAGATGTGGGATTTTAAAGAACGAAACCACGTGAATTCAATGTGTGAATAGATTGATAAGTGACCGAACAGATCTATGTGAAAAGACCAATAGAAATGAATAGTTGTTTGACAGATCCAGTCAAGCGTAAGCGGAGAGAGATAATTATGTTGTTTTTATTCTTGTAAAATCAGTGTACAAGTTGCACCAACCAGCTGAATTACCATTGTAGTTTGCGAAAACAGAAGTTTAACATTAATCCACAGAGCGGAGAGCCTTGTTTTGCTGTAGTGCCCGAGGGCACTGGGCCCCACCGTGGAGCTTCATCCTGGGGCCCTGCTGTTCCACGAGGCCCTCCTGCAGAGCTCCGTCCTCTTAAAGACACTTCAAAGACAGGTTTTTACAGGCAGGCTGGGAAGTTGAACTCTGACCCCCCCCCCCCCGCAAACACACACTAATTGATCGAATCTGAGGGGGAGGGGAGGGGAGAGAATGCTTGATAAGAAAGAGGAGGGGGAGAGAGAACGGGGGAGAAGGATGGAGAAAAGAGGCTGGTGAATGTCTCCATCACCTCCGTGAAAGGAAACAAACGTTGTTAAGGGAGTGTAGAGTAAAGGGCTCCTCTAGTGCTCCTCATATGGAGATGTCCATATAAGCAAAGCAGGTATGTCTATTACATCTGCATTGTCTTGTAACTCTTCCCTCAGCGGCCAGTTTATTAGGTACATCCACCTAGTTCCAGGTCAGACACCCCCCCTCCTTGCCTCCAGAACAACCTGAATTCTTGAGGGCATGGCATTCAGTCATTGCTTAATTGGTATCAGGGGACGTAACGTGTGCCAGGAAAACGTTCCCTACACCAGTACACCACTGCCAACAGCCTGTACTGTTGACATCAGGCAGAGTGGGCCAAATCCTGACTCTGCCATCAGCATGACGCTGGAGGAAGTGGGATTCGTTGGACCAGACATTGGTTTTCCACTCCTCAATTGTCCAGTGTTGGTGATTGTGTGCCCACTGGAGCAGTTTCTTCTTGTTTTTAGCTGATAGGAGTGGAACCCGGTGTGGTCCTCTGTGACAAGGACCGACAAGTTGTGCATTCTGAGATGCCGTTCTGCACACCGTTATTTGTCTGTTTGTGGCCCGCCTGGTGGCCCGCCTGGTAGCCCGCCTGGTGGCCCGCCTGGTGGCCCGCCTGGTGGCCCGCCTGGTGTCCCGCCTGGTGGCCCGCCTGGTGGCCCGCCTGGTGGCCCGCCTGGTGGCCCGCCTGGTGGCCCGCCTGGTGGCCCGCCTGGTGGCCCGCCTGGTAGCCCGCCTGGTGGCCCGCCTGGTGGCCCGCCTGGTGGCCCGCCTGGTGGCCCGCCTGGTGGCCCGCCTGGTGGCCCGCCTGGTGGCCCGCCTGGTGGCCAGCCTGGTAGCGATTCTTGCCGTTCTCATTCTACCTCTCTCGTCAACGAGCTGTTTTCGCCATCAGGACTGCCGCTGACTGGATGTTTTTTGTTTGTCGCACCATTCTTGGTAAACCTTGGTGCGCAGGAGGGACGGCCGTTTCTGAGAGACTGGATCCGGCGTGCCTGGCACCGACGATCATACTGGACCACGCTCAAAGTTCAGTTACAGTAACTGAATGCCTCGATGCCTGTCTGCCTACTTTATATAGCCACGTGACACACCGTCTGTAGGAACAATCCATTTTTTGTGAACGGGGTGGTGTACGTAATAAACTGTGTTCATGGCTGGTCGTTTCTGCATGTGTCAGTCATTTGTTTATGCCTATGGAACTTGATCAGAATTATTACACTATAGGGAGAGAGAGAGAGAGAGAGAGAGAGAGAGAGAGAGAGAGAGGGAGAGAGAGAGAGGGAGAGGGAGAGAGAGGAGAGAGGAGAGAGGAGAGAGAGAGAGAGGGAGAGAGAGAGAGAGAGGAGAGAGAGAGAGAGAGAGAGAGAGGGAGAGAGAGAGAGGAGAGAGAGAGAGAGAGAGAGAGAGAGAGAGAGAGAAGAGAGAGAGAGAGAGGGAGAGAGAGAGAGAGAGGGAGAGAGAGAGGGAGAGAGAGAGAGAGAGAGGGAGAGAGAGGGAGGGAGGGAGAGAGAGGGAGGGAGAGAGAGAGAGAGAAATAGTCATTTCACATTCTTTGAGAGTGAAAGAGTGACCCTGTGGATCACCAGCCTGATGTAATGTTGACTGCTATGAGTGGAGGTCCAGACTCCCAAATGGCACCCTATTCCCTACAAATGTGCACTATTTTTAACCAGGAACCGTAGAGTGGAGTGCTCTGGTCAAAAGTAGTACACTATGTAGGGAATAGTGTGCTATTTTGGGACGCAGAGGGCGTTTAACACAATCATAATACAGCTTGTTTCAAAGACACTATTTTAGCAAATTATGATGATAGAAAGGTAGGCTCCTTCCTTCGCTGCTTCTCTCTCCCTTGCCATTTGACTTGGCAGTGGCTTGGTGCAGAGAGACCAAAGTTGAGGCTACGTGGACTCTGTGACGGCTGCATCTCGTTCTTGTGACGTTGGTCAGTGAAATTAAATGACGTGTGATACTTCTGTACCCTGCTTTCCACCAATCACAATTGTCATTTCTGACACCGAAGAAATATCTCCATGGTTATTTGTAGTGTGGAAGGATACATGATTAGATTTTATGATTAGATTTTATGGGATTTTATTTACTTTCAATTGGTGGTTGCTTTACCTACCTTAAATGAGCTCATTGTAAAACACTTTGCATAAGAACATCTTCTTAGTCACAAAAATGTATATTTAATTGTGTGGGCACCTGTTATTTTAATCACTTGTCCATATCAACCTGCCTTCAGTGCCTCAACAGTATGTACTGTGAATATTTCAGTGCCCCCATTTTGAGTAACATCCCAATGCGTTCAGCCTAGCTAAGACTGTGTGGTCTTCTGTTGCCTCCATGGAACATGGAACTCTAAAATGGAACATGGAACTGAAAAGGGCCTCGCCCGACTCTAGTGTATCAATAATGGATTGTAAGTGCGGTCTAGACCTCCATTTGGAGTGGAGGTGCAGTGGTATTTAAGATGTGGTTAGTGAGAGCCCCGGTGGGGAGAGGCATATTTAAATCACAATGTGGTTCCGATCTCATGTCCTCCTTTCACTGACAAGGCCTGAGAGGGGAGGGAAGGGCAGAGAAATAGAGAGAGAGAGCAGAGATATGTGCTTCGTTGAGAGTAAGGCTTGGGTCTGTAATGGTTTGCCCCATTGACCTCCAGCCATCCAGCTGAGCAAACATACACAAACATGTGCACTCGCTTACTCACCATGTCATTAGCACAACACTGTCCAACAAGTACAGATGGCATGTGGAGAAGACAACGGAATGGTTTAATAATATAAGCCATTTAGCAGACGCTTTTATCCAAAGCGATTTACAGACTTGCTTGCTAAGTATGGGTGGTCCCGGGAATCAAACCCACTACCCTGGCATTACAAGTGCCACGCTCGACCAAGTGAGCTACAAAGAACCACATCAAAAGTAGAAAGAGATTAGACAAAGCGAGAGAGAGAGAAATAGTGAGAGACCAGGAAGCCTAGATGATTTAGTTGGTTTTAGAAGAGCAACAGTTCAGATACAGTCAGAGGTCAAGTGTTCATAACTGTGCAGGTGATGAGAAGACTGAATCCAGAGTTTGAGAGCTATAACATGTTACCTGCACGAACAGCCCTATTAGAATGAGGAGCACCGGCATAACCCTGGCACAAACCATTAACACCTTTAAAGGACAAATTCACTTTTTTAACCCCCCCCCCAAAAAAGACATGTTATTCAAGTGTCCAGACACTTTTTGCGATTTCACTTGGTTTGGAGAAACTTACCCCACCAGCGATATACTTCCTCGTTCTGCAGTTGCACAGATAAAACAAGAACGAAGGCCCCAAATATGTCCTTTTAGAAATGGCAACGCTCTCAGTATGCAGGTCTTTAGATGTTGTTCACGTTAAATTGTGTCATTGCAAGCTTGATCGGCAACGTTCCGTGTGCGTGCACGCGCAGGCTTTATGTCACCACAATGGGAATAAGGAAGCACGTGCGCGCTCGCACACAGAGAAGTATCGCTCGAGTCAAAACAAAATGGATTGAAACATTGCGGATAAAGTAAAAAATGACACAATTTCAATTTCTGAACACTTCTATAACATTTAATGAACATAAAAAAGTTGTGTTAGAAGACCGCCGAGGTCGGTCCCTCCCCTTGTTTGGGCGGTGTTGGGTGGTCGACGTCACCGGTCTTCTAGCCATCGCCGATCCACCTTTCATTTTCCATTTGTTTTGTCTTGTTTATTGTTTATTGTCTTGTTTATTCCCGCACACCTGGTTTGCATTCCTTCATTGCTCGTCTTGCATATAACCCTCTGTTTCCCCCGTGTCTGTGTGTGGAATTGTTATATGTGTACTCCAGGCTGGTTTGCCCCCGAGTTATTGTAACCCGTGTGTGTTTAGTTTTCTGAGTACCATGTTTTTGTTCGCCTCAATAAAGGGCTCCGTTTGCTACCCATTTCTGCTCTCCTGCGCCTGACTTCCTTGCAGCCAGTTACACACTCCTTTACAGTTACAAATAGGTTAACTTGTCCTTTAAACAGGTAGCCTAGCGTATAATATAAAGTATTTCGTATTTAAACAGTGATAACATGTTTGAAAGTCAATACTGTTGCCCAATATACACAACAATGACCAACAATTAACACGTTCATCAAAACAAAGACAACATTTGCATATTAACATTAGCATTTCTAATAAACAATGAAAACACCCTGAAATGGGAGAAACCAAATAACCAGAGGCGGGAAACCTGTGGATAAAGTCGTGAGCTTGACTGGCGTGTCACACCCTGACCATAGTTTATTTGTATGTTTCTATGTTTTCGTTGGTGAGGGTGTGATCTGAGTTGGCATTCTATGTTGGATGTCTTGTTTGTCTATTTCTATGTCTGGCCTGATATGGTTCTCAATCAGAGGCGGGTGTTAGCCATTGTCTCTGATTGGGAACCATATTTAGGTAGCCTGGGTTTCACTGTGTGTTTGTGGGTGATTGTTCCAGTCTCTGTGTTTGTTGCACCAGTCAGGGCTGATTCGGTTTTCCACATTAGTTGTTTTTTATTGTTCGTGGTTTCATCTTCATTAAAGATGTATCTAACTAACCATGCTGCATTTTGGTCCACACACACACACACACACACACACACACACACTCACTCACTCACTCACTCACTCACTCACTCACTCACTCACTCACTCACTCACTCACACACACATACACATACACATACACATACACACATACAGTTCTCTGGGCTAAACCATTATCTGTCACATCACGATGACATCACCATTGACGAGGGCTGTCAATCATTGTCGGTAGACTATGCTATCGTAATATACCGCCCAACTCTAGTTTATTGGGACCCCAAACACTCGACACGATGAGCAGTGGTTAGGGTATGTTTGAGATAACAAATAAAGGAACACCTTCATACTTTTGAGTTGCCCTCAGAACAGCCTCAATTGGATTCTGGGTTTGAGTCCAAGCTCTGTCGCAGCTGGCCGCGACTGAGAGACCCGTGGGGTGGCGCATAATTGGCCCAGCGTTGTCCGGTTTAGGGGAGGGTTTGGCCGGCAGGGATGTCCTTGTCCCATCGCGCACTAGAAACTCCTGTGGCGGGCCTGGCGCAGTGCACGCCGACACGGTCACCAGGTGTACGGTGTTTCCTCCGACACATTGGTGCGGCTGGCTTCCGGGTTAAGCGGGCATTGTGTCAAGGAGCTGTGCAGCTTGGCTGGGTTGTGTTTGGGAGGACACTCGGCTCTCGACCTTCGCCTCTCCCGTCTCCGTATAGGAGTTGCAGCGATGAGACAAGAATGTAACTACCAATTAGATAGCAGGAAAATGGGGAGGAAAAGGAGGAAAAACAAAAGTTTAAAAATGAACAGCCTCAATTGGACTCGAAAGGTGTGTGTGTGTGTGTGTGTGTGTGTGTGTGTGTGTGTGTGTGTGTGTGTGTGTGTGTGTGTGTGTGTGTGTGTGTGTGTGTGTGTGTGTGTGTGTGTGTGTGTGTGTGTGTGTGTGTGTGTGTGGTGCAACATTGATGAAGCAGCATCAGTCTGCTGAGGACGGTCGTACCGTAGTGAGTTTCTGTCCACTCCATTAAGTATAACCTGTCTCCCATTTCCAGAACGGGACAGTCATAGCTTTATTTGCCTCATAAAATAGTAAATAAATCAAACTGTGTGTTACATCTCTCATAAAGCAACACCTTCTTAGTCTAGAATATTTGGGGGAAAAAGCTTCTGTTCATAACTTTAACTTGTCTTAAATATTTTATGATAGGCCAGTAGGAGGACAGGTTATTGGCTATTTGGTTTTCAACCTCGCATGGTTGCGAGGGATTTTCCCGGTCCGCATGTGTCATTTATTTCTTAATACACATACACTTTTTTTTTAAATAAGCTCGATACAAGATAGTTAAGGAGCGTCTGTTATAAAAATGTTTATCGGTTTAGGCTGGAGCAGATGGTGCCTGGAGAAGTGAGTATACTCAGATTATTGCACAACATTACCCAGACAGGAAAGGCAACCTATTTCAGGTTTCACTCTCAACAAAATGTATTTATTTTTTAAATAGAAAAACAACAATAGTCAGATGTTCTAATTCCACACGAATGATTAAAGCACAACAGGAGACCATTTTGGATGTCTGAGAGTTGCCCTTTAATTCAGTTGGGCACCTGGCAAGAGTACATTTGTCTGGCGGTCTTTCTGTACTGTATAATGTAGGCCTGCAGTGTACATGATGTAATGGCAGAGTTTGCCCTCTCAATGGATATAAATCATCCTAAAATCACTCTGCCTACTTTGCAGTCAACTTTTAATTGGGAAGGTTTTTTGGGAAAGTCTTGAGAAATGTTTATTCAAACAGTTCATTATGACTGAACTGCACATCGCAAAGATTCAGCCAAGACTTCGGACCAAACTTCTTCAATACCTGGTTGGCATACCCAGCTGTTGCATTTATAGGTAGATATCACAAGTTGAAAGGTCTTTCTTAACTACACCACTGGCTACCGATGTCGTTACTCTGTGAGCTGCTCCCATGTGACAACCAGGGGAGAGCTGAGCACTCTTGCTGCGATATTACACTCAAGGCACGCATGCGAATATTTCACGTGCTTGACCATGGTGTAGCCTGTTTCCTGCATTACTTCTCTATTGCAATACATCATTGGTACCTCCACTACACTACTTTGATACAGTACGCATCAATGGGCATGCAGATCAGAGTATACGCATTGCCCACTGAACAAAAAGTGGGTATAGCCCCCACTACACCACTGTGCTAGAGCCTAAAGGGCTCTCCACCGTGATTTCACAGTCTACGCACAAAGAGCTAAGGAGCCCCATTTCCATGGCGTTCCACTCATTCAACACACAAACCGCATAGAGAGCAAAGGAAAGCTCCGTCAGATAGACTGTGTGGAGCGCTTAAGGCCCGTGCATCTGACAGAGAGAGGAGAGAGAGGAACAATGTTATCTGACTGGACATTTTGCTCTGTTTTGGTGGAATTCTCCACTCTGTCTGGCCTACATTCCTGCCTTCTATACAGAACATATTTATTAAAATAGTAAAGAGGAATCGGCAAATTACTCGGAATGTCACTTGTGTGCTGCCCTGCTGTGTGCTGCGAGACGCCGTTCTGCGCGGACCCCAGTCAAGTTGAAATAGGCTGAGCCAGATCCATATATAGAGAGAGTCAACGAGCGTGAACATTCAGTCTCCCCCATTTCTCCCCCATAGCCGTTTCTGAGAATGAACGCTTCCGTGTTCTGCTGTTTATTTATGATACTTTTCAATGCCTATGAAGATGTCCAGTGAAAGAACATGTGCAATGTGCTGACACCACAACGCCGTAAAGACTTGGACACACAGGCGAATGCTAATCAATAACAACGTCTGTTCAACTCCCAGGGAACTGTCAGAGGCAGGCATCAGCAACATTTTCAAAAATACAGTTCTATATGGGCGCGAACATAGTAGACCTGGCCTAACTCTTTAGGAACACCTGCTCTTCCCATGACACAGACTGATGACAATCCAGATGACAGCTATGATCCCTTGATGTCACCTGTTAAATCCACTTCTGTCAGTGTAGATGAAGGGGGGGAGACAGGTTAAAGAAGGATTTTGAAGCCTTGAGACAATTGAGACGTGGATTGTGTACGTGTGCCATTCAGAGGGTGGATGGGCAAGACAAAAGATAGAAGTGCCTTTGAACGGGGTGCAGTAGTTGGTGACAGGCGCACCGGTTTGAGTGTGTAGAACTGCAACGCTGCTGGGTTTTTCACCCTCAACGGTTTCCCGGGTGTGTCAAGAATGGTCCACCACCCAAAGGACATCCAGCCAACTTGACACAACAGTGGGAAGCATTGGAGTCTACATGGGTCAGTATCCCTGTGGAACGCTTTCGACGCCTCACACACACACACACACACACACACACACACACACACACACACACACACACACACACACACACACACACACACACACACACACACACACACACACACACACACACACACACACACACACACACACACACACACACACACACACACACACACACACACACACACACACACACACACAACCCTGTTCCATGCTGAAGCTCCTCCTCCAGAAAGGAATATAAGGAAATGTTTGCCTGCACTTATCCTCTGTCTAGGCTTTCAACAACATTATCTTTCATCATGATTCATCCAGTTGTAGCATTCAATTTGTGATGTAGGTATGGTTGGCCAATAGGGGCCTATACCATCATATATCACAATGTTTTATGGGTACATAATCCCGATAGGACAAAGGTTGACATTGCCCAACTCGTGGGTGTGGGCTGGGTGTGTGTACACGGGCCTGTGGATTGGGTTTGTGTGGGCCTGTGAGCTTTGCCATTGTGTGTGTGTGTGTGTGTGTGTGTGTGTGTGTGTGTGTGTGTGTGTGTGTGTGTGTGTGTGTGTGTGTGTGTGTGTGTGTGTGTGTGTGTGTGTGTGTGTGTGTGTGTGTGTGTGTGTGTGTGTGTGTGTGTGTGTGTGCGTGTGTGTGTGTGTGCGTGTGTGTGTACAGTATGCGTGAGCGTGCTATAGCTCAACGTTGGGCTATACTAATCTATACTATACTAATCCTTTTTATTGCATTTTTGGGGTGGCTGATAAAGGGTGATACCATTGTATATCATAATGTTTTATCGGTACATAATCAACCTGAACCCACATGTGACTGAAACGTACTCTTCTATTTCTGTTGGTTTCTTAAAGGACACTGATCTCCTGGACATCGCCTATATCAAGGACGCCAGGAACGGAAAATGCACCAAGACGCCAAAGGTATGTCAAGTCAGACCAGTGGTTTCCGCTCGGTGCTCGATTCAAATGGATTCAGATGTACTGTACATCTGTGTATCTCATTGTCTTTCCACCAAAAGCTCCATTCCAAACTCTATAACAGGGCTTTATGAGAAATCCTGGAAGAGAGACAAGCTAATCGGATAATATTGTAGTTTTATGGAGGCTATATCGGGACAGGAATAGGAGGCGGAAGAGGAAGAGAGAGACAGAGATACAGCTCTGTGTGCTATAGGGATCAGACAGGGACATTTGAATAGATCTGCATATGGATACAGAACTGGACATGTGTGTGTGTGTGTGTGTGTGTGTGTGTGTGTGTGTGTGTGTGTGTGTGTGTGTGTGTGTGTGTGTGTGTGTGTGTGTGTGTGTGTGTGTGTGTGTGTGTGTGTGTGTGTGTGTGTGTGTGTGTGGTGCTTATGTTAGGCATTATGTTGACTGTACTTCCAGTACTGTATGGCTGGTGTCTCTAAGCTAGGGCTCTGACGGTCATGGTATTTTGGTTAAGGTAACTGGACAGACAAATGACTGTAGTCCCCTTAATAACCTTTCAAATAGCAATATATATATATATATATATATATATATATAAATAAATAAATAAATAAATAAATATATATGGAGAAGTGTGCTCTATATATGGAGAAGTGTGCTCTTCACGGATGTACCGGGCAAATGACAGACAGTGTGTATGGCGTTGTGTGGGCGAGCGGTTTGCTGATGTCAACGTTGTGAACAGAGTGCCCATGGTGGCGGTGGGTTTGTAGTACGGGCAGGCATAAGCAACAGACAACAAACACAGTTACCAATGGCAATTTAAATGCACAGAGATACCCTTGACGAGATCCTGAGGTCCATTGTCGTGCCATTAATCTGCTGCCATCACCTCAAGTTTCAGCATGATAATACACAGCCCCATGTCGCAATGATCCGTACACAATTCCTGGAAGCTAAAAATGTCCCAGCATACTAACAAGCAGGGTTGGGGAGTAACGGATTACATGTAATCTATTACATGTAAGGGATTACAAAGAAACGTGACTGTTATCTGTTACGTTACCAACTAAAATATTGTAATCAGATTACTTTTGAAAAACTAGATGATTACTTTGAGTATTACTTTTAAATTCAGAAAGGAGGTTTGCAAAATAATGTATTTGACACTTCTGTTTTCTCAATGATATTCAAATCAGCATTGAAAAAAGGCGATTCTGGCTACAAATCAGTGACCACAATTGTGACGCACCAAATGTGTTTGACGGATTGCGGGAAAAGAGCAGGAACAGGCTTTTGTAGGCTCCAGTCCAAGCTATGTCTTCCAATGATGCGACTGCTGTCGGCATTCAAAGATGATCCAACTTGAATAAAGGCTTGGAGGTGAGGATGAAAGCAGTGGTGTAGCCTACGGAGATACGAATATCACTTATTATTGATATTGACATAGCGCATTGATGTGAATCACACTGCTGCTCTCTCATCTAGCTATTTGTGCCTTACAGAGTGTGGTTGTTGTGGATGGCTGTTCACAAATCTGTGTGTATTTGACCCCAATAATGGTTGAATTCAAGAAGTTTAAGCTGCCTATCAATCATTGTTTTTGAAACCAGTGGACAGCCAGTGAAAAATGCGCTCTTGCAACAGCAGCACAGTGCAGATCCCAGCCTATGCAATAAAAGTGGAGCTTTTATTGCTCAATCTAATTCACGCTGATAAATTGCTTTTATCCATAGGCCTAATGGACATGTTCACACTCGCACACTTTTGATAGACTTAAAGTGGCAATCTGTAGTTGCTACATCCATTTTTGGACATAAAAATGCTTTGATTCTTGAAGAATATAACTTAGAATTGCTTCATGAGCTTAGTTCAACTGTCACACTCCATGAGAACCCAAAATATAAGCTTGTTTTTCTCCAATGTTTGTAAATGTAAACAGCCTCATAACATGGTTAAAACAATCATTTGGATATCATGATTGGTCAGTCCTTGCATCCACAACTCTATTAATCTGAGAGTGGTTACATTTCTCCAGGCCCATCCCTCAGCTTTTTCCCAAAACAGAGGCGGGGCGACCGTTTTGTTGTTGTTTCATCTGTTGATTTTCCCTTTAAACAGCTGCATATTATCAAGATATCAAAGTGTCACCAACAGTAAGGTAAACAGTAGGCATATAGCAAATGCAGCCTATGGCATTCATTTATCACATGTAAATAGCACTTTTCAGTAGTGCTCAAAGCATGCCATTCCATGAGCGCAGCATTGATCTTTCAACTCGATTCAATGAGCCCAGTCAGTCCTCCACGACAATAAAATCATAAACAACAGAGTAGGGCTGTCTTATAAATCCTTAATTATCCTTAGGTATGGTCAGGTAATTTTGGTTAATCTATACTTCCTTATTTCCAAATCCTATTCTGGATGATCAAGGGGCACAACATTAATTGGAATGACTGGAATTCTTATAGACTTTGGTTTTTAATGTAAAGATATCATTTTATCGTATTCTTGTATGTGGTAGAAAGCAATGGGTTAGAAGAAGCCTACATAACCAACCCATAAAGTATAATGTAACATCCATATATGGCCAGCTATGTAAACTTTAACATTGATTTATCCCTTGTAACATATATTTTTGTCTTCTTCTTATGCCTCATAAGGGGAAAGTAATCTAAAAGTAACTGAATGTAATCAGATTACGTTACTGAGTTTGGGTAACCCAAAAGTTATGTTATTGATTACAATTTTGGACAGGTAACTAGTAACTGTAACAGATTACATTTAGAAAGTAACCTACCCAACCCTGCTCACCAGACATGTCACCCATAAGCATGTTTGGGAGGCTCTAGATTGATGTGTACGACAGCGTGTTCCAGTTCCCACCAATATACAGCAACTTCGCCATTGAATAGGAGTGGGGCATAGGGAGGCCCTACAAATGTACATTTTTCTAAGTATGAGAATGTTAGGGAGCAGGCAATGTTGAAAAGGAATCTTTATACATGTTGAAATCTTCTTAAATGTGGTTCTGTAATTGATTAAAACAAGCAGACAGCAAGGAAATTGCTTTTGAAAAATATGTTTTTTTTTCTGTGAGCCAATAGAGTAACCTAGGTAACCACAAGTTGTTTTCTCCACAGGCGCGCGGGGCCACGACGTTCTATCTAATACCGACTTGGACTATTGCGAGTGTACCCATATAGGAGCAAAGCAGGAAGTAAAAGCAGGAAGTGTACCCATCAATATGTGCTGTGATTTGTTGATTCAACTCAACTGACATTACAAAAAATACATAAAATTGCTTAAGCCACATCAGTAAACACAATTTTAATGACGATTCTACATTACAGTGGAAATGATTGCATCACAATACCAGGTATTGTGAGTGAACCCATGAGTTTACATGTCAAATGGCCAGGGTTAGAGGTTTCAAGCCCATTCTATTCATTGTTTTCTACATCACCTTGTCAACAAACCTTCATCACGTTGTTAATAAGACTCCATGTTAACGCAGAAACTGACTCAATCGCACGAATGCCCGGCCATCCATCAGTCAGCTGTTCGTTCCCTAATGAAAAATGCACTAGCGTTCAAAAGTTTGGGGTCACTTAGAAATGTCCTTGTTTTTGAAAGAAAAGCACATATTTTGTCCATTAAAATAACATAAAATTGATCAGAAATACAGTGTAGATTTTGTTAATGTTGTAAATGACTATTGTAGCTGGAAATGACAGATTTTTTTATTGAATATCTACATAGGCGTACAGAAGCCCATTCAGAGCAAAAAAAACTTTTTGCAGTAATGTTAGCATGCATAAAACTGTTGTTCATATTAAAGAAGCAATAAAACTGGCCTTCTTTAGACTAATTGAGTATCTGGAGCATCAGCATTTGTGGATTCAATTACAGCCTCAAAATGGCCAGAAACAAAGACTTTCTTCTGAAACTCGTCAGTCTATTCTTGTTCTGAGAAATGAAGGCTATTCCATGTGAGAAATTGCCAAGAAACTGAAGATCTCGTACAACGATGTGTATTACTCCCTTCACAGAACATCGCAAACTGGCTCTAACCAGAATAGAAAGAGGAGCGGGAGGCCCCGGTGAACAACTGAGCAAGACAAGTACATTAGTGTCTAGTTTGAGAAACAGACGCCTCACAAGTCCTCAACTGGCAGCTTCATTAAATAGGACCAGCAAAACACCTGTCTCAACGTCAACAGTGAAGAGGCGACTCCAGGATGCTGGCCTTCTAGGCAGAGTTCGTCTGTCCAGTGTCTGTTCTTTTGCCCATCTTAATCTTTTATTTTTTATTGGCCAGTCTGAGATATGGCCTTTTCTTTGCAGAGTCGCATAGTGTTGTCATGGCCTTGGCCTGTCTGAGTGTTGCATTCTGGCTACAGCTGCTACAAAAGGAGCAAAGGAGACTTTAACATAACGATTGTTGCCATGATTCACTCCAGTAATTGCTATGGTAAACAACAACATAAATTGTAGTATTTGGGTGGAATGTGCACAAGGTCCAGGCAAAACTTGACTTCCACTTCATCCGAACCCCTCTGAAAGACACACGTACATGTTGGAGAGGTCGCTCGTGGAGCAGTTGTGGCGGCGAGTTAAGTGTCTAGCTCAAGGACACAAGAGCAGGCAACAGCATCTGATACCAGCTCACTTTTATCCCCCGTCCGACCCGGGATTTGAACTGGCAACTCCCCAGTTGCTGGCTCGCCGCTCTAAATGATAAGCTAACTGCCATTTCAACTGTTTCACAGCCAAAGGTCACTGCCCCTCTGTGATGCTCTTGTTCTAAGTGCAGAGAAGACAGACCGCTAACAATGCATACCAACACAACTGGCAACTGTTGCTTTTGACGCAAAAATAAATGTTTTGTTATGTCCAATCTCATAGGAATGTGTACACTCAGTTGGTAAACTATCTGCAACCGCCAAAGAATCTGTCAGGCATATTTGGGCACAATTTCAGGCCAAATATGGAATTCTCCACGGCTCTCTGGTCATTCATATCTCACTTTAAACGTATTACTACAACACTGCATGAATTATGGTGCACTCTGCATTTTAATTCCCTGACCAATGGCTAAATTGCATCAATTCGTCTGCATGTGTTTCTTTGCTGATAAACTGTTGTAATAATATCAGTGGAAATGGCGTCACACTGTCGCCTCGGTCATCTCATTAAAATCAAATCCAATTTTATTTGCCACGTGCTTCGTGGACAATAGGTGTAGACTAACAGTGAAATGCTTACCTACGGCCCTTACCAACAATCCAGAGAATGATATAGAACAATAATAACACAAGGAATACATACACAATGAGAAATGATAACTTGGCCATATACACAGGGTACCAGTACCTCGTCGATGTGCAGGGGTAATTGAGGTAGATAGGTACAAATAGGTAGAGGTGAAGTGACCAAGCAACAATTATTCTTCTCCTCTAAGAGAGAGAGATAAGTACAGAATGAGGTTCATGGCCCATTGTTGCATCTCTGGAGTGATAGCCAATGGAACTCCACCGAGAGGAGTTATGCATTCTTAACAACTCAGAGGAGAGAGACCGTACCTCCCGAGGGTGGATTCTAAACTGCCTACATCAGAGAGGCTGTACCTCCAGAGGATATTACCATGGGAAGGGTCAGATGGCTACCAGTAGAATGCCATTACCGGCAGAGAGAGAGAGAGAGAGAGAGAGAGAGAGAGAGAGAGAGAGAGAGAGAGAGAGAGAGAGAGAGAGAGAGAGAGAGAGAGGCGGATTAAGGGAGGGAGCTGAAGGAGATGCGGGAGAGAGGAGAGGAGATGGAGGAAGGAGATGAGGGAGAGAGGAGGGGAGATGGAGGAAGGAGATGAGGGAGAGAGGAGAGGAGATGAGGGAGAGAGGAGAGGAGATGAGGGAGAGAGGAGAGGAGATGGAGGAAGGGGATGAGGGAGAGAGGAGAGGAGATGGAGGAAGGAGATGAGGGAGAGAGGAGAGGAGATGGAGGAAGGAGATGAGGGAGAGAGGAGAGGAGATGGAGGAAGGAGATGTGAGAGAAGGGGAAAGGAGAGAAAGAAACTACAAGCAATAATCAGAGTTTGTACTTGATGCTCTGCACTTACCCAAGGCCTTGTTTTGAATCCTACATTCCGTCTTTCAGATTATCAGGATTTTTGTGAAACCGCTTTAAGGATGTGTCAGGATTTGTGGACTATGTCATTGACTGCAGGGGCAAAATAGGATTTGTACAATTAAGTTATAATAATGAAGATGACGCCACAAGGGTGTGTAATGTGTGCGGGTTTGTGTGTGTTGTCGTGTGTGTGCATGCTGGCGTGCCTGTGTGTCTGTAGATGTGTGCGTGCATATGTGTGTGTGTGTCGTTTTGTGAGGACCCCAGGAAAGAGCAGTTGTTGCCAAGGTAACAAGTGAAGGGGGATCAGAATAAATCTGTCTATAAACTGACTTGAAGCCTTTCCCTAAAATCAATGGCAACCCTCTGTGGCCTGTGGGTCAAGCAGTCCCCCAAGTTTCAGTCTGGATGGGGTTAGGGGAACAGCAATACGGGGGGGTATTTGTATCTCTGTGCTTCACTTTCTGCATAACAATTTCACAAGGGAAAAGAAAAATTGTAAAATGGAAAATAATTCTGGGCAGCTTAGGAGAGCATACTGAGTCATTATTATTCATACTGAGTCATTATTATTCATACTGAGTCATTATTATTCATACTGAGTCATTATTATTCATACTGAGTCATTATTATTCATACTGAGTCATTATTATTCATACTGAGTCATTATTATTCATACTGAGTCATTATTATTCAATACTGAGTCATTATTATTCATTATAAGTCATTATTATTCAATACTGAGTCATTATTATTCATACTGAGTCATTATTATTCAATACTGAGTCATTATTATTCATACTGAGTCATTATTATTCATTATAAGTCATTATTATTCAATACTGAGTCATTATTATTCATTATAAGTCATTATTATTCAATACTGAGTCATTATTATTCATACTGAGTCATTATTATTCAATACTGAGTCATTATTATTCATACTGAGTCATTATTATTCATACTGAGTCATTATTATTCAATACTGAGTCATTATTATTCAATACTGAGTCATTATTATTCATACTGAGTCATTATTATTCATTATAAGTCATTATTATTCATACTGAGTCATTATTATTCAATACTGAGTCATTATTATTCATTATAAGTCATTATTATTCATACTGAGTCATTATTATTCAATACTGAGTCATTATTATTCATTATAAGTCATTATTATTCATACTGAGTCATTATTATTCAATACTGAGTCATTATTATTCATTATAAGTCATTATTATTCATACTGAGTCATTATTATTCAATACTGAGTCATTATTATTCATTATAAGTCATTATTATTCATACTGAGTCATTATTATTCATACTGAGTCATTATTATTCTTTGTTTGTCATAATAGATAAGATTCAATGGTGGTTATTGGTGAGAGTGGAGAGGGGCTCTATCCGAGGGATCGGGATGGGGTGACTGGGAGGTCATCAGGCACTTCTCTGAAGTATGTGTGGGGCCTCAACTCATCCCACTTTAGTCTCTCGGTGGACCGACTCTCCTGAAGTAGACCGAAACTCCCGAAGTAGACTGACTCTCCCGAAATAGACCGACTCTCCCGAAATAGACCGACTCTCCCGAAATAGACCGACTCTCCCGAAGTAGACCGACTCTCCCGAAGTAGACCGACTCTCCCGAAGTAGACCGACTCTCCCGAAATAGACCGACTCTCCCGAAGTAGACCGACTCTCCCGAAGTAGACCGACTCTCCCGAAGTAGACCGACTCTCCCGAAATAGACCGACTCTCCGAAATAGACCGACTCTCCCGAAGTAGACCGACTCTCCCGAAATAGACCGACTCTCCCGAAGTAGACCGACTCTCCCGAAATAGACCGACTCTCCCGAAATAGACCGACTCTCCCAAATAGACCGACTCTCCCGAAATAGACCGACTCTCCCGAAGTAGACCGACTCTCCCGAAGTAGACCGACTCTCCCGAAGTAGACCGACTCTCCCGAAATAGACCGACTCTCCCGAAGTAGACCGACTCTCCCGAAGTAGACCGACTCTCCCAAAGTAGACCCTCACCGGACGTTATACCTTAATTTACAAGGTAATACAAACTGACCACAGTACTTAAGTGCCAGTATTCCTCCAATGTATGTACAATGACATAACCCACAGTCTTTTGGTGCATTAGTAGAGGAGCTGGAGCTTGAAAGCCCAATAAAGGCATAGCGCCTCAAAGTACAAAGAATCACTTTTCTTTATGTTTTTGTGGCGTGTTCTCTGTTAACTGTCTGCTCAGCCCACATGCTCACACACTCTACAGTATAGTGCCTTCAGAATGGTTTCACACCCCTAACACACATTTTGTTGTGTTACAGCCTGCATTTAAAATGTATTAAATGTCAAAGTGTGTCACTGGCCTACATACAATACCCCATAATGTCAAAGTGGAATTATGTTTTTCTACATTTTTACCAATTAATAAAATATTTTAAGATGAAATGTCTTGGGTCAATAAGTATTCAATCCCTTTGTTATGGCAAGCCTAAATAAGTTCAGGAGCATTAATGTTCTTAACAAGTCACATAATAAGTTGTATGGACTCATTCTGTGTGCAATAATAGTGTTTAACATTTTTAAATGACTACCTCATATCTGTACCCTACACAATTATCTGTAAGGTTCCTCAGTGGAACAGTGAATTTCAAGCACAGATTCAATCACAAAGACTAGGGAGGTTTTCCACTGCTTTGCAACAAAGGGCCCCTATTGGTAAATGGATAAAACATTTAAAAAAGCACACACTGAATATCTCTTTGAGAATGGTGAAGTTATTAATTACACTTTGGATGGTGTATCAATACACCTAGTCACTACAAAGATACAGACATCCTTCCTAACTCAGTTGCCGAAGAGGAAGGAATCCGCTCAGGTATTTCACCATGAGGCCAATAAATCAGGTTGCAAAATTGAATGGCTGTAATTGGAGAACACTGAGGATGGATCAACAACGTTGTAGTTACTTCTCAATACTAACTTAAATGACAGAGTGAAAAGTAGGAAGACTGTACGGAATACGAATATTCCAAAACATGCATCCTGTTTGCGACAAGGCACTAAAGTAATACTGCAAAAAATGTGACAAAACAATTAACTTTTTGCCTTGAATACAAAGTGTTATGTTTGGGGCAAATCCAATACAACACATAACTGAGTACCAATCTCCATATTTTCAAGCATGGTGGTGGCTGCATCATGTTATGGGTATGCTTCTAATAGTTAAGGACTGGGGCTAGATGTAGCTTGATGTAGAAGGCTAACGTTAACTAGCAAACGTTGCTCATTAAAGGAAGTGCATGCTCAGTCTCCTCCTGTACTCCCTGTTCACACATGACTGCATGGCCAAGCACGACTCCAACACCATCATTAAGTTTGCCGATATCGCAACAGTGGTAGGCCTGATCACTGACAACGATGAGACTGTCATGTCTTGTTATGTCTGTTCCTGTCCTTTCTCTTCACTCTGTCTCTCTCTGCTGGTCTTTTTAGGTTACCTTCTCTGTCTCTCATTCTTCAGCTGTTCTACATCTCCCCTAACTAGCTCATTCACTCTGTCCCACCTGTTCTCTCTTCCCCCTCTGATTAGGTCTCTATTTCTCTCTCTGTTCCTGCTACTTTCAGTGTCTGATTCTTGTTTGTGTTTTTGATGCCAGAAGCAAGCTGTCGTCCCGTTTGCTTCCACCTTGTCCTATCCTGTCGGAGTCTGCCTGGCAGGTGCATCCTGCATTATTCTAACGTTCTTTTTGTTCCATTGACTACGTTGGAAGAGGATTTATGCCATTCCTGTTTTTCATTAAAGAACTCTGTTTTCTGTTAAAACCGCTTTTGGGTCTTCACTCAAGTACATAACAGAAGAATCAGACCAGAGAATGGACCCAGCGGCTCCGGACCCTTTTCACTCCGCCGTCGAGATCCAGGGAGCGATGCTAGGCAGACACGAGGAGGAATTGTCTGCTGCTCGACATGCCGTTGAGACCCTGGCCGTCCAAGTCTCCGACCTCACAAGACAGGTTCACCAACTCCACCTCGATCCACCGCCCACTTCCAGGGTTTCCGAGTCTCCGGAGCCCAGGATCAACAACCCGCCGTGTTACTCTGGGGAGCCCACTGAGTGCCGCTCATTCCTCACTCAGTGTGATGTGGTGTTCTCTCTCCAGCCCAACACTTACTCCAGGAGCGCAGCCCGCATCGCCTACGTCATTTCTCCCTTACCGGACGGGCGCGTGAGTGGGGCACGGCAATCTGGGAGGCGAGGGCTGAGTGTATTAACCAGTATCAGGACTTTAAGGAGGAGATGATACGGGTTTTTGACCGTTCTGTTTTTGGCGAGGAGGCTTCCAGGGCCCTGTCTTCCCTATGTCAGGGGAATAGATCCATAACGGATTATTCTATTGAGTTTCGCACTCTCGCTGCCTCTAGTGACTGGAACGAGCCGGCTTTGCTCGCTCGTTTTCTGGAGGGTCTCCTCGTCGAGGTTAAGGATGAGATCCTCTCCCGGGAGGTTCCTTCCTGTCTGGACTCCTTAATAGCTCTCGCTATTCGCATAGAGCGACGGTTTGATCTTCGTCGCCGAGCTCGTGGAAGGGAGCTCGCGTTCTCCGTTGCTCCCCTCTCCACATCACTGCCACCTGCCGCATCACTGCCACCCTCCTCCGCCGGCTCGGATGCTGAGCCTATGCAGCTGGGGGGTATCCGCATCTCGGCCAAGGAGAAGGAACGGAGAATCACCAATCGCCTCTGTCTATACTGCGGCTCCGCTGGTCATTTTGTCACCTCATGTCCAGTAAAAGCCAGAGCTCATCAGTAAAAGGAGGGCTACTGGTGAGCGCAACTACTCAGGCCTCTCCTTCTGGATCACGCACTACCTTTCCGGTCCATCTCCGCTGGCCCGGTTCATCTGCTTCCTGCAGTGCCTTGATAGACTCTGGGGCGGAGGGCTGTTTTATGGACGAGACCTGGGCTCGGGAACATGACATTCCTCTCAGACAGTTAGGGAGCCCACGGCCTTGTTCGCTTTAGATGGTAGTTCTCTCCCCAAGATTCAGCGTGAGACGCTGCCTTTAACCCTCACTGTCTCTGGTAATCATAGCGAAACCATTTCTTTTTTAATTTTTCGTTCACCTTTTACACCTGTTGTTTTGGGTCATCCCTGGCTAGTGCGCCATAACCCTTCTATTAATTGGTCTAGTAATACTATCCTATCCTGGAATGTTTCTTGTCATGTGACCTGTTTAATGTCTGCTATCCCTCCTGTTTCCTCTGTCTCTACTTCACAGGAGGAGCCTGGCGATTTGACAGGGGTGCCGGAGGAGTATCACGATCTGCGCACGGTGTTCAGTCGTTCCAAGGCCACTTCTCTCCCTCCACACCGGTCGTATGACTGTAGTATTGATCTCCTTCCGGGAACTACTCCCCCGGGGTAGATTATACTCTCTGTCGGCTCCCGAACGTAAGGCTCTCGAGGATTATTTGTCGGTTTCGCTCAACGCCGGTACCATAGTCTCCTCCTCCTCTCCCGCCGGAGCGGGGTTTTTTTGTTCAGAAGAAGGACGGGTCCCTGCGCCCATGCGTGGATTATCGAGGGCTGAATGACATAACAGTTAAGAATCGTTATCCGCTTCCTCTTATGTCTTCAGCCTTCGAGATCCTGCAGGAGCCAGGTTTTTCACCAAATTGGACCTTCGTAACGCCTACCATCTCGTGCGCATCAGGGAGGGGGACGAGTGGAAGACGGCGTTTAACACTCCGTTAGGGCACTTTGAATACCGGGTTCTTCCTTTCGGCCTCGTTAACGCTCCAGCTGTCTTTCAGGCACTAGTTAACGACGTCCTGAGAGACATGCTGAACATTTTTGTTTTCGTTTACATGGACGATATCCTGATTTTTTCTCCGTCTCTCTCGATTCATGTTCAGCACGTGCGACGCGTCCTCCAGCGCCTTTTGGAGAACTGTCTTTATGTGAAGGCTGAGAAGTGCATTTTTCATGCCGCCTCTGTCCCTTTTCTCGGTTCCGTTATTTCCGCTGAGGGCATTAAGATGGATCCCGCTAAGGTCCAGGCTGTCATTGATTGGCCCGTTCCTAAGTCACGCGTCGAGCTGCAGCGCTTTCTGGGCTTCGCTAATTTCTATCGTCGTTTCATCCGTAATTTCGGTCAGGTGGCAGCTCCCCTCACAGCCCTTACTTCTGTTAAGACGTGCTTTAAGTGGTCCGTTTCCGCCCAGGGAGCTTTTGATCTTCTTAAGAATCGTTTACATCCGCTCCTATTCTTGTTACACCTGACATCTCTAGACAGTTTGTTGTTGAGGTTGACGCGTCAGAGGTGGGCGTGGAGCCATTCTTTCTCAGCGCTCTCTCTCTGACGGCAAGGTCCATCCTTGCGCGTTTTTCTCTCATCGCTTATCGCCGTCAGAACGTAACTATGATGTTGGTAATCGCGAACTGCTCGCCATCCGCTTAGCCCTAGGCGAATGGCGACAGTGGTTGGAGGGGGCGACCGTTCCTTTTGTCGTTTGGACTGACCATAGGAACCTTGAGTACATCGGTTCAGCCAAACGACTTAATGCGCGTCAGGCTCGTTGGGCTCTGTTTTTCGCTCGTTTCGAGTTTGTTATTTCTTATCGTCCGGGCTCAAAAACACCAAGCCTGATGCTTTATCTCGTCTCTTCAGTTCTTCTGAGGTCTCCACCGACCCCGAGGGGGATTCTCCCTGACGGGCGTGTTGTCGGGTTGACTGTCTGGGGAATTGAGAGGCAGGTAAAGCAAGCACTCGCTCACACTCCGTCGCCGCGAGCTTGTCCTAGGAACCTTCTGTTCGTTCCCGTTCCTACTCGTCCGGCCGTTCTTCAGTGGGCCCACTCTGCCAAGTTAGCCGGCCACCCCGGCGTTCGGGGTACGCTCGCTTCCATTCGCCAGTGTTTCTGGTGGCCCACTCGGGAACGTGACGCGTCGATTTGTCGCCGCTTGTTCGGTCTGCGCGCAGACTAAATCTGGGAACTCTCCTCCTGCCGGCCGTCTCAGACCGCTTCCCATTCCCTCTCGACCGTGGTCTCACATCGCTTTAGATTTTATCACCGGACTGCCTTCATCAGCGGGGAAGACAGTTATTCTTACGGTTGTCGATAGATTCTCTAAGGCGGCTCATTTCATTCCTCTCGATAAGCTCCCTTCTGCTAAGGAGACGGCTCAGATCATTATCGAGAATGTTTTCCGAATTCATGGCCTTCCGTCTGACGTCGTTTCCGACAGAGGCCCGCAGTTCACGTCTCAATTTTGGAGGGAGTTTTGCCGTTTGATTGGGGCTTCCGTCAGTCTCTCGTCCGGCTTTCATCCCCAGTCTAACGGTCAAGCCGAACGGGCCAATCAGACTGTTGGTCGCATTTTACGCAGTCTTTCTTTTCGTAACCCTGCGTCTTGGTCAGAACAGCTCCCTGGGCAGAGTACGCCCACAACTCGCTTCCCTCGTCTGCTACCGGTCTATCCCCTTTTCAGAGTAGCCTCGGGTACCAGCCTCCGCTGTTCTCATCTCAGCTCGCCGAGTCCTGCGTCCCCTCCGCTCAGGCTTTTGTCCAGCGTTGCGAGCGCACCTGGAAGGGGGTCAGGTCGGCACTTTGCCGTAACAGGGCGCAGACTGTGAGGGCCGCTAATAAGCGTAGGACCAAGAGTCCGTTCCTAAGTCACGCGTCGAGCTGCAGCGCTTTCTGGGCTTCGCTAATTTCTATCGTCGTTTCATCCGTAATTTCGGTCAGGTGGCAGCTCCCCTCACAGCCCTTACTTCTGTTAAGACGTGCTTTAAGTGGTCCGTTTCCGCCCAGGGAGCTTTTGATCTTCTTAAGAATCGTTTTACATCCGCTCCTATTCTTGTTACACCTGACATCTCTAGACAGTTTGTTGTTGAGGTTGACGCGTCAGAGGTGGGCGTGGGAGCCATTCTTTCTCAGCGCTCTCTCTCTGACGGCAAGGTCCATCCTTGCGCGTTTTTCTCTCATCGCTTATCGCCGTCAGAACGTAACTATGATGTTGGTAATCGCGAACTGCTCGCCATCCGCTTAGCCCTAGGCGAATGGCGACAGTGGTTGGAGGGGGCGACCGTTCCTTTTGTCGTTTGGACTGACCATAGGAACCTTGAGTAGAGTCCTAGATATTGTTGCGGTCAGAGAGTATGGCTCTCCACTCAGAACCTTCCCCTTAAGACAGCTTCTCGCAAGTTGGCCCCGCGGTTCATTGGTCCGTTCCGTATTTCTCAGGTCATTAATCCTGTCGCAGTGCGACTTCTTCTCCCGCGCTATCTTCGTCGCGTTCACCCGGTCTTCCATGTCTCCTGTGTTAAGCCCGTTCTTCGCGCCCCCGCTCGTCCCTCCCCCCATCCTTGTCGAGGGCGCACCCATCTACAGGGTTCGTAAGATTTTGGACATGCGCCCTCGGGGCCGTGGTCATCAGTACCTAGTGGATTGGGAGGGGTACGGTCCTGAGGAGAGGAGTTGGGTTCCCTCTCGGGACGTGCTGGACCGTTCGCTGATCGATGATTTCCTCCGTTGCCGCCAGGTTTCCTCCTCGAGTGCGCCAGGAGGCGCTCGGTGAGTGGGGGGGGGTACTGTCATGTCTTGTTATGTCTGTTCCTGTCCTTTCTCTTCACTCTGTCTCTCTCTGCTGGTCTTTTTAGGTTACCTTCTCTGTCTCTCATTCTTCAGCTGTTCTACATCTCCCCTAACTAGCTCATTCACTCTGTCCCACCTGTTCCACCTCTCTTCCCCCTCTGATTAGGTCTCTATTTCTCTCTCTGTTCCTGCTACTTTCAGTGTCTGATTCTTGTTTGTGTTTTTGATGCCAGAAGCAAGCTGTCGTCCCGTTTGCTTCCACCTTGTCCTATCCTGTCGGAGTCTGCCTGGCAGGTGCATCCTGCATTATTCTAACGTTCTTTTTGTTCCATTGACTACGTTGGAAGAGGATTTATGCCATTCCTGTTTTTCATTAAAGAACTCTGTTTTCTGTTAAAACCGCTTTTGGGTCTTCACTCAAGTACATAACAGAGACAGCCTATAGGGATGAGGTCAGAGACCTGGTAGTATGGTGCCAGAATAAAAACCTCTCCTCAACATGATCAAGACAAAGGAGATGATTGTGGACTACAGAAAAAGGAGGACTGAGCACGCCCCCATTCTCATCGACAGGGCTGTAGTGGAGCGGGTTGAGGCTTCAAATTCCTTGGTGTTCACATCACCAACAAACTCTCATGGTCCAAACACACCAAGACAGTCGTGAAGAGGGCACAACAACGCCTATTCAGGAGACTGAAAAGATTTGGCATGGGTCCTCAGATCCTCAAAAAGTTCTACAGCTGCACCATCGAGAGCATCCTAACTGGTTACATCACCACCTGGTATGGCAACTGCTTGGCATCCGACCACAAGGCACTACAGTGGGTAGTGCATACGGCCCAGTACATCACTGGGGCCAAGCTTCCTGCCATCCAGGACCTATATACCAGGCGGTGTCAGAGGAAGGCCCAGTACATCACTGGGCCAAGCTTCCTGCCATCCAGGACCTCTATACCAGGCGGTGTCAGAGGAAGGCCCAGTACATCACTGGGGCCAAGCTTCCTGCCATCCAGGACCTCTATACCAGGCGGTGTCAGAGGAAGGCCCAGTACATCACTGGGCCAAGCTTCCTGCCATCCAGGACCTCTATACCAGGCGGTGTCAGAGGAAGGCCCAGTACATCACTGGGCCAAGCTTCCTGCCATCCAGGACCTCTATACCAGGCGGTGTCAGAGGAAGGCCCAGTACATCACTGGGGCCAAGCTTCCTGCCATCCAGGACCTCTACACCAGGCGATGTCAGAGGAAGGCCCAGTACATCACTGGGGCCAAGCTTCCTGCCATCCAGGACCTCTACACCAGGCGATGTCAGAGGAAGGCCCAGTACATCACTGGGGCCAAGCTTCCTGCCATCCAGGACCTCTACACCAGGCGGTGTCAGAGGAAGGCCCAAAAAATTGCCATCCTAGTCATAGACTGTTCTCTCTGCTACCGCAGGGCAAGCAGTACCGGAGAGCCAAGCCTAGGTCAAAAAGGCTTCTTAACAGCTTCTACCCCCAAGCAATAAGACTCTTGAACAGTTAATCAAATGGCTACCCGGACTATTTGCTTTGCCCCCCCCCCCCATTTTTTTATGCTGCTACTACTCTCTGTTTATTATCCATGCATGGTCACTTTACCTCTACCTACATGTACGTATACCAACATGGACATATTACCTCAATTACCTCGACTAACCGGTGCCCCCACACATTGACTCTGTACCGGAACCCCTGTCTATAGCCTCCACATTGACTCTGTACCGGAACCCCTGTCTATAGCCTCCACATTGACTCTGTACCGGAACCCCCTGTCTATAGCCTCCACATTGACTCTGTACCGGAACCCCCTGTCTATAGCCTCCACATTGACTCTGTACCGGAACCCCCTGTCTATAGCCTCCACATTGACTCTGTACCGGAACCCCCTGTCTATAGCCTCCACATTGACTCTGTACCGGTACCCCCTGTCTATAGCCTCCACATTGACTCTGTACCGGAACCTCCTGTCTATAGCCTCCACATTGACTCTGTACCGGAACCCCTGTCTATAGCCTCCACATTGACTCTGTACCGGAACCCCTGTCGATAGCCCCCACATTGACTCTGTACCGGTACCCCCTGTCTATAGCCTCCACATTGACTCTGTACCGGAACCTCCTGTCTATAGCCTCCACATTGACTCTGTACCGGAACCCCCTGTCTATAGCCTCCACATTGACTCTGTACCGGAACCCCCTGTCTATAGCCTCCACATTGACTCTGTACCGGTACCCCCTGTCTATAGCCTCCACATTGACTCTGTACTGGAACCCCCTGTCTATAGCCTCCACATTGACTCTGTACCGGTACCCCCTGTATATAGCCTCCACATTGACTCTGTACCGGAACCCCCTGTCTATAGCCTCCACATTGACTCTGTACCGGAACCCCGTCTATAACCCCCTGTTTTTAGACTCACTACTGTTATTTTATTGTTGCTCCTTAATTCTATTTGTTTTTCTCTTAAAACTGCCTTGTTGGTTAAGGTCTTGTAAGTAAGCATTTCACTGTAAGGTCTATTACACCTGTTCTATTTGGCGCATGTGACAAATACAATTTGATTTGATTTGAAGTTTGGCAAGCAAGTATTTTAGCCAAGTAGCCTAGGACAACAAAAACTGAAAGTGTGTACTGTATGACAGAGTGATAGACCGTTCCGTCAACGTAAAAGAGAGGAGGCCGGCATTTTCATTTGTCTACATCTTTCTACTTGCATGAATGCTCACGCACGCACACACTACACACACACACACACACACACACACACACACACACACACACACACACACACACACACACACACACACACACAGCCACATCATATTTAACTGACGTTATTGGACTAAATTGTTTTTGTTGTCTTTTAGATGTCACTGTATAAGGCTAAACATAGGTGATTTGATGATGTTGAAATGTTGGCTGGAATAGTGGAGGCAGCTCCATTAACTTGCTTGACCACGCTGTAGGTCATGTAACTGTTTGTTACTTGCAATACGCTTTGTGGATTTTACCAAACACGGGTTGCTCTCTGGTTTTGTGATGAAACAAAGGTGTGGTTGAATTTATTCTGCCGCTGTGTCTTCTTATCGTCTCGGCCTTTAGGCCCTATATACATATCACGGTCACAAGGCATATCAACTTACATGTTATAGAGCAAACAGCGCAATTATCACAACGCATAGATTGTAATATGGCTGTGTGGGGCGGCGGAGAGAAACAAAATGGTGCCGTTTTTAGGCCAGGTGGTGGAGAGTGACGAGGACGCTGGAGATAGGGGTGTGAGCTTGTGCGTCCGGGCAGCTGTCATGTAGTTTGTGTGATGATGTCGTTTGTGTGTGTGTGTGTGTATTTGTATGTTTTGTAGTGTTAAAAAAAGTTGAAAGTTAAACACAGACGCACATAGAGATCGTATTATTCTTAAGCGGTAGAAATAATACCATTATGCTGCCTTCTCTAGACTAATTTATACAAACCCTATACACACTACACACTTTAACGAGTACCAACACACCAGGTGGGATCGTCCTACGGTGGCCTGTGTAGCATACGCTCAAACCGGTGTGATTACAATCCTTATTTTGACCTTCCAGTTATGACTGATGCAACAGTCAGCGTTTGAGCTATCTGCGCTGTTTTTTTCAAAGAAACTATTTGCACAGTGTTATGTCCTGAATGTGACTAGTTTATTGTTTGGATGCAAGGTTCAGAAATGTACAGAAGTAGCGACAGAATAACACAATCAACCAAACCGGAAAATGTAGGCTACATTAGACTTGGCGCTAACTGAGGAAAGATTGACAGTTAGCACAACACAGGCGGTCATATTTATCTAACTCTCATCAGAAACCATAACATGAATTAGCTAATAGCAATTACTATTTACAATTCATCACATCAGTTTGTGCGCGCCGCCATGTTTTTTTTATTTTCGTGTCTACCAAAGATAAGAAGAGGAGACAAGATAAGTTTGGTCTGTTTGCAGTACGCATGTTGAAGGGTGTGTGTCATCTACCATCATTCACTTCCCATCATTCCCTTTTTGGAAGTTAACTCGAAAGATGAGTGAACCATCCCTTCACTTTGTTATAACATCTTTGGTCTGAGAGACGTTTACACGACCCCCAGAATGCCTTGTATGATGTCTACAAACATTGGGCATCATAATCATTACAACCTTCAAACAAGTATTTTACACACTGCATGTGTACATTGCAATCAATTGAAGAATCGGAATGCATGATTTGTCACAAGTACTTGAAAACATGGGAATAAACTACTAAATACATTATGCTTCATACATACACTATCATTCAAAAGTTTGGGGTCACTTAGAAATGTCTGTGTTTTTGAAAGAAAAACACATTTTTTTGTCCATTAAAATAACATCAAATTGATCAGAAATACTGTGTAGACATTGTTAATGTTATAAATGACTATTGTAGTTGGAAACTGCTGATTTTTAATGGAATATCTACATAGGCGTAGAGGCCCATTATCAACAACCATCACTCCTGTGTTCCAATGGCACGTTGTGTTAGGTAATCCAAGTTTATCATTTTAAAAGACTAATTGATCATTAGAAAAACCTTTTGCAATTATGTTAGCACAGCTGAAACTGTCCTCATTAAAGAAGCAATAAAACTGGCCTTCTTAAGACTAATTGAGTATCTGGAGCATCAGCATTTGTGGGTTCGATTACAGGCTCAAAATGTCTAGAGACAAGGAACTTTCTTTTGAAACTATTCTTGTTCTGAGAAATTAAGTGTATTCCATGTGAGAAATTGCCAAGAAACTGAAGATCTCGTACAGCGCTGTGTACTACTCCCTTCACAGAACAGCTTAAACTGTCTCTAACCGGAATAGAAAGAAGAGTGGGAGGCCCCAGTGCACAACTGAGCAAAAGGACAAGTACAGTAGATTGTCAAGTTTGGGAAGCAGACACCTCACAAATCCTCAACTGGCAGCTTCATTAAATAGTACCCGCAAAACACCAGTCTTAACGTCAACAGTGAAGAGGCGACTCCGGGATGCTGGCCTACTAGGCAGAGTTGCAAAGAAAAATCCATATCTTAGACTGGCCAATAAAAAGAAAAGATTAAGTTGGGCAAAAGAACACAAACACTGGACAGAGGAACACTGCCTAGAAGGCCAGCATCCCGGAGTCACCTCTGGAATGCTGTTTAATCGGGTAACAATTAAACATAGTTAGTTAATTAGATAAATAACAGTTTTCAGATTAATGTTTGAGTAAAGTCACGACAATGCCAGGTGTCACATCTGAAGGAAACCTTGCACCATCCCCACGGTGAAGCATGGTGGTGGCAGCATCATGCTGTGGTGATGTTTTTTAGTGCAGCAGCACTTCCCATCCAACCTGACAGAGCTTGAGAGGATCTGCAGAGAAGAATGGGAGAAACTCCCCAAATACAGGTGTGCCAAGTAGAGGGCGACCGATTAATCGGCATGGCCGATTAATTAAGGCCGATTTCAAGTTTTCATAACAATCGGTAATTAGCCTTTTTGGATGGCAATTATGGCCGATGACATTGTAATCCACGAGGAGACTGCATGGCAGGCTGAATATCTGTTACGCTAGTGCAGCATCAAAAGGACCTTGTGGCTGCAAGGAGCCAAGGCAAGTTGCTAGCTAGCATTAAAACAATCAATCTTTACATAATCACTAATTAACTACACATGGTTGATGATATTACTAGGTTAACTAGTTTGTCCTGCGTTATATATAATCGATGTGGTGCCTGTTAATTTATCATTGAATCACAGCCTACTTCAACTTCGCCAAACGGATGATGATTTAACAAAAGCACATTTGCAAAAAAAGCACAATTGTTGCACAAATGTACCTAACCATAAACATCAATATCATCCTTAAAATCAATACACAGAATTATATTCTTTTAAACCTACATATTTAGTTAAAATAAATGCATGTTAGCAGGCAAAATGAACTAGAGAAATTGTGTCACTTTTCTTGCGTTCAGTGCAAGCAGAGTCAGGGTATATGCAGCAGTTTTGGCTGCCTAGCTCGTTGCGAACTGTGTGTAGACCATTTATTTTATTGTGTGTAGATGATGAGGGAAAATCTATATAATCAATTTTAGAATAAGGCTGCACCGTAACAACATGTGGAACATGTCAAGGGATCTGAATACTTTCCAAAGGCACTGTATATGTTTTTCCACATTCATTGATTGATTCATCTTATGCTACTCAAATATAAATACTTACTGAAGTGGTTGGTCCAGTTTAGATGCTTTCAGTAGTCTCATATTATGTTAGTCTTCCCAAACCTGAGAAAAATTCTGAATGGAGGTCAATATATATTTCAAATCAACCATTCAATAAAATGTATTTATACATCACCAGATGTCACAAAATGCTTATACAGAAACCCAGTCTAAAACCCCAAAGTGCATGCAATGCAGATGTAGAAGCACAGTGGCTAGGACAAAAATCCCTAAAAAGGCATGAACCTAGGAAGAAACCTAGAGAGGAACCAGTCTCTGAGGGGTGGCCATTTCTCTTCTGGGTGTGACAGGTGGAGATTATAAGATTACATGGCCATTAAGGCCAGATCGTTCTCCAAGATGTTCAAACGTTTCTAGATGACCTGCAGGGTCCAATAATAATCACAGTGGTTGTAGAGGGTGGAACAGGTCAGCACCTCAGGAGTAAATGTCAGTTGGCTTTTCATAGCCGAGCATTCAGTGGTCGAGACAGCAGGTGTAGTAGAGTGGGAGGGAAAGAGAGAGGGTGGGAAGAGAGGGAAAGGGAGAAAGAGAGAGAGGGTTGAAAACAGCAGGTCCGGGACAAGGTAGCACGTCCGGTGAACAGGTCAGGGTTCCATAGCCACAGGCAAAATAGCAGAAACTGGATCAGCAGAGGAGAGAGAGAGAGAGAGAGAGAGAGAGGGTGCATAAGTTCACACAGGACACCGGATAAGACAGTAGAATTACACCTGATAGGACAGACTGACACTGTACTATTGCAGCATAGATACTGGAGACAGGGGTGGTTGTGGGACACTGTGGCCCGTCCGACGACACCCGGACAGGGCCAACCAGGCAGGATATAACCCCACCCACTTTGCCAAAGCACAGCCCCCACACCACTGAAGGGATATCAACAGACCACCAACTTACTCCCCTGAGACAAGGCTGAGTGTAGCCCAGAAAGACCTTCCCTACTGCACGAGCCAGAGGGGGCGCAAAGATCACGTCAGTGACTCAGCTCACTCAAGTCGAGTATAGCGAAAAGAGCCTGGCACGACGTGACGCACGCCTCCTAGGGACGGCATGGGAGAGCACTATTAAGCCAGTGACTCAGCCCCCATAATATGGTCAGAGGCAGAGAATCCCAGTGTACAGTGGGGAGCCGGCTGCTCTCCAGTGCCTTGCCGTTCACCTTCGCAACCCCTGGGCCAGGCTACACTCGATCATAGGACCTCCTTCAGTAAAGACGTAAAAGTTGAGACCGAGTCTGCGTCTCTCACACGGATAGGCAGACCATTCCATAAGAATGGAAAAGGAGAAAACCTTGACTCCAGCTGTTTTTGCTTAGAAATTCTAGAGACAATAAGGAGGCCTGCGCCTTGTCACTGTAGCGTACATCTAGGTATGTACGGCAGGACAAAGATAGGTCCACAGAGACTAAATGATATATTTGCGACGTATAAGATCTAAACCAGGCAAGAACTTGTCCGTGTTGACCAATTAGGGTTCCCAATCTCTCCAAAAGAATGTGGTGATCGATGACGTCAAAAGTGTCACTAAGGTCTCGGAGCATGAGGACGGGTGCAGAGCCTTGATCTGAAGCCATTAAAAGGTTGTTTACCACCTTCACGAGTACAGTACAATGATGGGGTCTAAAACCAGACTGGAGCGTTTCGTATACATTATTCGTCTTCAAGACGTCATTGCTGCGCAACAGCTTTTTCTAAAATGTTTGAGACAAATAGGGAGATTCGATACAGGCCCTGCTATCACCCAGAAGGTGAGGTCAGTACAGGTGCATCAAAACTGGGACAGAGAGACTGAAAAACAGCTTCTATCTAAAACGCCATCAGACTGTTAAATTGCATTCACTAGCACAATAGAGGCTGCTGCCCTATAGACTTGAAATCACTGGCCTCTTTAATAATTGCATTACTCATTTTATATGTACAGTACAGTTGAAGTCGGAAGTTTACATACACTTAGGTTGGAGTCATTAGAACTTGTTTTTCAACCACTCCACAAAATTCTTGTTAACAAACTACAGTCGATTAGGACATCTACTTTGTGACATAAGTAATATTTCCAACAATTGTTTACAGATAGATTATTTCACTTATAATTCACTGCATCACAATTTCAGTGGGTCAGAAGTTTACATACACAATGTTGACTGTGCCTTTAGACAGCTTGGAAAATTCCAGAAAATTATGTCATGGCTTTAGAAGCTTCTGATGGGCTAATTGACATCATTTGTGGAAGGGTTTTCCTGTGGTGAAGTAGAGGAGGACCAAAACGCAGCGTGGTAATATTGATTCATGTTTAATTAAAACAGATAAACATGAACACTACAAAACAACAAACGTGGAAAACCAAAAACAGCCCTATCTGGTGCAAAACACAGAGACAGGAACAATCACCCACAAAACCCAACACAAAACAGGCTACCTAAATATGGTTCCCAATCAGAGACAATGACTAACACCTGCCTCTGATTGAGAACCATATCAGGCCTAACATAGAAATGGACAAACCAGACACACAACATAGAATGCCCACCCAGCTCACATCCTGACCAACACTAAAACAAGGAAAACACACACGAACGATGGTCAGAACGTGACAGTACCCCCCCCCCCTCAAGGTGCAGACTCCGAACGCACAACCTAAACCTATAGGGGAGGGTCTGGGTGGGCATCTGTCCGCGGTGGCGGCTCTGGCGCTGGACGTGGACACCACTTCATAATTGTCTTAGTCCCCCTCCTTAGCGTCCCTTGAGTGGCGACCATCGCCGCTAACCTTGGCCTAGGAACCCTAACAACGGGCCACACTGGACTGAGGGGCAGCTCCGGACTGAGGGGCAGCTCGGGACTGAGGAAGCTCAGGACTGAGAAGAAGCTCAGGACTGAGAGGAAGCTCAGGACTGAGAGGAAGCTCAGGACTGAGAGGAAGCTCAGGCAGGTTGATGAATCGAGCAGATTCTGGCTGGCTGGTGGTTCTGGCAGATCCTGGCTGGCTGGCGGTTCCGGCAGATCCTGGCTGACTGGCGGTTCCGGCAGATCCTGGCGGAATGGCGGATCCTGGTTGACTGGCGGATCCTGGCTGACTGAGTCAATTGGAGGTGTACCCGTGGATGTATTTCAAGGCCTACATTCAAACTCAGTGCCTCTTTGCTTGACATCATAGGAAAATCAAAAGAATCAGCCAAGACCTCACAAAAAAAAACTGTAGACCTCCACAAGTCTGGTTCATCCTGGGGAGCAATTTCCAAATTCCTGAAGGTACCAAGTTCATCTGTACAAACAATAGTATGCAAGTATAAACACCATGGGACCACGCAGCCGTCATACCGTCCAAGAATGAGACGCATTCTGTCTCCTAGAGATGAATGTACTTTGGTGCGAAAAGTGCAAATCAATCCCAGAACAACAGCAAAGGACCTTGTGAAGATGCTGGAGGAAACAAGTACAAAAGTATCTATATCCACAGTAAAACAAGTCCTATATCGACATAACCTGAAAGGCCGCTCAGCAAGGAAGAAGCCACTGCTCCAAACCGCCATAAAAAAACCAGACTACGTTTTTGCAACTGCACATGGGGACAAAGATCATAGTTTTTAGAGAAATGTCCTCTGGTCTGATGAAACAAAAATAGAACTGTTTGGCCATAATGACCATCATTATGTTTGGAGGAAAAACAGGGAGATGCTTGCAAGCCGAAGAACACCATCCCAACCGTGAAGCAAGGAAGTGGCAGCATCATGTTGTGGGGGTGCTTTGCTGCAGGAGGGTGCACTTCACAAAATCGATGGCATCATCATTAAATGTCATTAAATGTCAGGAATTGTGAAAAACTGAGTTTAAATGTATTTGGCTAAGGTGTATGTAAACCTCCGACTTCAACTGTATATATAATGTATTCTATCCTATTCTACTGTACCTTTTTTATGCAGCTCTGACATTGCTCGTCCAAACATTTATATATTCTTAATTCCATTCCTCTACTTTAGATTGCGTGTATTGTTAGATATTACTTCTTAAATATTACTGCACTGTTGGAGATGGAAACATCATAACCTCTGCTAAAGACGTGTCGGTGACAAATACAATTTGATTTGAATGATTTGGACTTGATTTGAGGGAGTTTGGTACACACCCGCAGGATAATAAGCCATTTATTATGTTCAACATACAGTAGGCGGGCCAAGCACAGGAAGTAGCTCTTTCAGGTATTTTGTTGTAATAGGGCCCAGTAGGCAGCTGGAAGGTTTATGACTATTTTTGTGAATGTGTCGAGAGATACAGGATTAAAAAACTTCAGTGTTTCCATTGATCCAAGGTCCTGGCTGTTCTGTACAGACTCATGAGAACTGAGTTTTGGAGAAATACGCATATTCAAAGAGGAGATGTTTTCATCAAAGATGTTCATGAATTCTTCCCTGCTAAAGTGAAGGTCATCATCACTTGGGGAATTCTGCTTTGTAGTTAGCTTTGCGACAGTATCAAATATACATTTTGGATTGTTTAGGAAAAGTAGGCTGATCCAGCAGCAGTGAGGCTCTTCGATACTGCACGTTAGTTGGAAGACTAAGATAGTTGGAAGACTTCCAGTTTGGTGGAGCGGCATTTCCGTTCCAATTTTCTGGGAGATTGCTTCAGGGACCGGGTATTTTCTGGAAGATTGCTTCAGGGACCGGGTATTTTCTGGGAGATTGCTTCAGGGACCGGGTATTTTCTGGAAGATTGCTTCAGGGACCGGGTATTTTCTGGGAGATTGCTTCAGGGACCGGGTATTTTCTGGAAGATTGCTTCAGGGACCGGGTATTTTCTGGAAGATTGCTTCAGGGACCAGGTATTTTCTGGGAGATTGCTTCAGGGACTGGGTATTTTCTGGAAGATTGCTTCAGGGACCGGGTATTTTCTGGAAGATTGCTTCAGGGACCGGGTATTTTCTGGAAGATTGCTTCAGGGACCGGGTATTTTCTGGAAGATTGCTTCAGGGACCGGGTATTTTCTGGAAGATTGCTTCAGGGACCGGGTATTTTCTGGAAGATTGCTTCAGGGACCGGGTATTTTCTGGGAGATTGCTTCAGGGACCGGGTATTTTCTGTATACCAGTGAGCTAATTTCTTGTGACAAATGTTTGTTTTTTGTTTTTTTAGGTGCGACTGCGTCTCGGGTATTATTAAGGTTAAGTTTAGATCCTCTGTTCGGTGGTAACTGATTTTTGTACTCCGACATCCTTGGGTAAGAATCTTTGGGTAGTTTGAGAATTTATAGTTTGGCTTTTGATAGTCCTTGGTTGGGGTCTGAGCAAATTATTTGTTGCGATTGCAAACGTAATAAGATGGTGGTCCGATAGTTCATGATCATGAGAAACATTTAGATCGATAATATTGATTCCATAGGGACAACACTAGATCCAGGCAATTGTGGCAATGCGTAGGTCCCGAGACATGTTAGAGAAAATCAACGGTGGCTCTGAAAGCCTTTTGGAGTGGGTCTGTGGACTTTTCCAGGAGGCCTGTAAACAGTAGCTATAAAAAGTGATTGAGTAGACTGCATAGATTTAATGACTAAATGCTCAAAAGATGAAAACGCGTTATTTTTTTGTAAATTGAAATTTGCTATCGTAAATGTTAGCAACACCTCCGCCTTTGCGGGATGCATCTGGGGATATTGTCACTAGTGTAACCAGGGGGAGAGGCCACATTTAACACTGTTCATCAGCCTTGAGCCTTGTTTCAGTCAGGCCAAACACATCAATTTATGATCAGTGATTAGTTCATTGACTATGACTGCCTTGGAAGTAGTTATATTTTGAGACGTGAGATACTATCACAATCTTTTTCAATAACGACAGGAATGGAGGAGGTCTTTATTTCAGTGAGATTGCTAAGGCAAACACTGCCATGTTTAGTTTTGCCTGACCTAGATCGAGGCACAGACATTCTCAATGGGGAAAGCTGTGCTCGTGGCAAACTCCACTAAGCTGGCAGGCTGGCTAACAGCCTGCTGCCTGGCCTGCACCCCTCTCATTGTGGAGCTGGAGGAGTTAGAGCCCTGTCTATGTTGATAGACAAGATGAGAGCACCGCTCCGACTTGGATGGAGTCCGTCACTCCTCAGCAGGCTAGGCTTGGTCCTGTTTGTGGGGGAGTCCCATAAAGAGGGCCAGTTATGTACAAATTCTATCTTTTGGGAGGGGCAGAAAACAGTTTTTAACCAGCGATTGAGTTGTGCGAGTCTGCTGTAGAGCTCATCACTCCCCCTAATTGGGAGGCGCCCAAGACAATTACTCAATGCCAACACCTTTTTTTTAGATGTTACACGCAGAAGTTATGTTGCGCTTGACCTCCGACTGTTTCATCCGAACATTGTTGGTGCCGACGTGGATAACAATATCCCTATACTCTCTACACTCGCCAGTTTTAGCCTCAGCCAGCACCATCTTCAGATTAGCCTTTACGTCGGTAGCCCTGCCCCCTGGTAAACAGTGTATGATCGCTGGATGTTTATTTTGAAGTCTAATATTGCGGTTAATGGAGTCGCCAATGAATGGGGATTTCAATTTGGTCAGAGCTAATGGTGGAAGGCTTTGGCGGCTCAGACCCCATAGCGAGTTGAGGAGAGACCCGAGACGGCTCGGGCTCTGACTCGTTGCTTAGTGGGGAAAACCGCTTCAAACTGTCTATCGGCTGAATGAGCGACACTGGTTGAGCATGCCGACAGCATTTCTTTCCAGAAGCCATGTGAGAATTGTCTGGCTGCGGTTAATGTGCAGGGGGATTAACTCTACCGCCTGTATTTACTGGTGGCACAGACACTGCATCATCCTTTCCTACAGTTACATTGCCCTTCTTGCCCAACGAAAACCGAAGCCGGCTTGCAGCTCGACTATCCTCACATTACGGCTATACTTCTCCTGTATATTACGAGTACATTGACTGCAACTCGACTATCCTCACATTACGGCTATACTTCTCCTGTATATTACGAGTACATTGACTGCAGCTCGACTATCCTCACATTACGGCTATACTTACATTTACATTTACTTCTCCTGTATATTACGAGTACATTGACTGGAACTCGACTATCCTCACATTACGGCTATACTTCTCCTGTATATTACGAGTACATTGACTGCAGCTCGACTATCCTCACATTATGGCTATACTTCTCCTGTATATTACGAGTACATTGACTGCAGCTCGACTATCCTCACATTACGGCTATACTTCTCCTGTATATTACGAGTACATTGACTGCAACTCGACTATCCTCACATTATGGCTATACTTCTCCTGTATATTACGAGTACATTGACTGCAGCTCGACTATCCTCACATTACGGCTATACTTCTCCTGTATATTACGAGTACATTGACTGCAACTCGACTATCCTCACATTACGGCTATACTTCTCCTGTATATTACGAGTACATTGACTGCAGCTCGACTATCCTCACATTACGGCTATACTTCTCCTGTATATTACGAGTACATTGACTGCAACTCGACTATCCTCACATTACGGCTATACTTCTCCTGTATATTACGAGTACATTGACTGCAGCTCGACTATCCTGACATTATGGCTATACTTCTCCAGTATATTACGAGTACATTGACTGCAGCTCGACTATCCTCACATTACGGCTATACTTCTCCTGTATATTACGAGTACATTGACTGCAACTCGACTATCCTCACATTACGGCTATACTTCTCCTGTATATTACGAGTACATTGACTGCAGCTCGACTATCCTTACATTATGGCTATACTTCTCCTGTATATTACGAGTACATTGACTGCAGCTCGACTATCCTCACATTACGGCTATACTTCTCCTGTATATTACGAGTACATTGACTGCAGCTCGACTATCCTCACATTACGGCTATACTTCTCCTGTATATTACGAGTACATTGACTGCAACTCGACTATCCTCACATTACGGCTATACTTCTCCTGTATATTACGAGTACATTGACTGCAGCTCGACTATCCTCACATTACGGCTATACTTCTCCTGTATATTACGAGTACATTGACTGCAACTCGACTATCCTCACATTACGGCTATACTTCTCCTGTATATTACGAGTACATTGACTGCAGCTCGACTATCCTTACATTACGGCTATACTTCTCCTGTATATTACGAGTACATTGACTGCAGCTCGACTATCCTCACATTACGGCTATACTTCTCCTGTATATTACGAGTACATTGACTGCAACTCGACTATCCTCACATTACGGCTATACTTCTCCTGTATATTACGAGTACATTGACTGCAGCTCAACTACTATCCTTACATTATGGCTATACTTCTCCTGTATATTACGAGTACATTGACTGCAGCTCGACTATCCTCACATTACGGCTATACTTCTCCTGTATATTACGAGTACATTGACTGCAACTCGACTATCCTCACATTACGGCTATACTTCTCCTGTATATTACGAGTACATTGACTGCAGCTCGACTATCCTCACATTACGGCTATACTTCTCCTGTATAGTACGAGTACATTGACTACAGCTCGACTATCCTTACATTACGGCTATACTTCTCCTGTATATTACGAGTACATTGACTGCAGCTCGACTATCCTCACATTACGGCTATACTTCTCCTGTATATTACGAGTACATTGACTGCAACTCGACTATCCTCACATTACGGCTATACTTCTCCTGTATATTACGAGTACATTGACTGCAACTCGACTATCCTCACATTACGGCTATACTTCTCCTGTATAGTACGAGTACATTGACTGCAACTCGACTATCCTCACATTACGGCTATACTTCTCCTGTATAGTACGAGTACATTGACTGCAGCTCGACTATCCTCACATTACGGCTATACTTCTCCTGTATATTACGAGTACATTGACTGCAACTCGACTATCCTCACATTACGGCTATACTTCTCCTGTATAGTACGAGTACATTGACTGCAACTCGACTATCCTCACATTACGGCTATACTTCTCCTGTATATTACGAGTACATTGACTGCAACTCGATATCCTCACATTACGGCTATGCTTCTCCTGTAACGAGTACATTGACTATCCTATCCTTACATTACGGCTATACTTCTCCTGTATAGTACGAGTACATTGACTACAGCTCGACTATCCTCACATTACGGCTATACTTCTCCTGTATATTACGAGTACATTGACTGCAACTCAACTATCCTCACATTACGGCTATACTTCTCCTGTATTACGGTACATTGACTGCAACTCGACTATCCTCACATTACGGCTATACTTCTCCTGTATAGTACGAGTACATTGACTGCAACTCGACTATCCTCACATTACGGCTATACTTCTCCTGTATAGTACGAGTACATTGACTGCAACTCGACTATCCTCACATTACGGCTATACTTCTCCTGTATATTACGAGTACATTGACTGCAACTCGACTATCCTCACATTACGGCTATACTTCTCCTGTATAGTACGAGTACATTGACTGCAACTCGACTATCCTCACATTACGGCTATACTTCTCCTGTATAGTACGAGTACATTGACTGCAACTCGACTATCCTCACATTACGGCTATACTTCTCCTGTAGTACGCAGTACATTGACTGCAACTCGACTATCCTTACATTACGGCTATACTTCTCCTGTATATTACGAGTACATTGACTGCAACTCGACTATCCTCACATTACGGCTATACTTCTCCTGTATATTACGAGTACATTGACTGCAGCTCGACTATCCTCACATTACGGCTATACTTCTCCTGTATAGTACGAGTACATTGACTGCAACTCGACTATCCTCACATTACGGCTATACTTCTCCTGTATAGTACGAGTACATTGACTGCAACGAGAAGGAATAATGTTACTTAGCTTTTTGTTTTTCGTCCGGAGGAGGTCCTGCAGATAAGGCAAAAAAGTTGAATTGAAAAAGTTGTGTGAGGACTTAACTAAGACGTTGGTGAACTTGTTAAATACAGAGTTGATTTAAATAGTTATTTAAGAGTAAAAAGCTAAGAAGTTTGGCATGTAGCCAAGTAGCAACAAACAGTACAGCAGTGTGGAGACAACGCGGAAGTGTGTTGTGTCACCGCTCACATGATTGGCTGTCCCCAATCTGGCTGGATTGCAATTGGAATTACACATCACTCTGCAAGCCAACACAATGTGACTTGCAGGCCTGATTTAGTCTGAAGTTAAACCATGAGTTTTCAGGGTAGAGTTTCAGGGTAGAAAATATGTATTGGATTCTCTTAAATTATAACATTTTAATGATAACATATTCACTTAGAGTCTCACTTGGTGAAGGCCACAGAACTGAACATAAAGGAATGCAACAACCATGTATCCAGCAAACACAGTTATGGGTGGTACTGGTATCTAGAAAATGTACTTGAAAGGCACCCTGGGAAATATGCTAATAATGCTGAACACTTTTTTTGCATAAAATGTCTTCAGAAAATCTCAAATGGTTCCCCTATGCCAGGGATGGGCAAGTCCTCTAGGGCCAGAGTGGTGTCACCCCTAACACACCTAATCAACTATTCATGATCTTCAGTTTAGAATGCAATTAGTTCAATTAGCTTGGATGTTTGCTATGAAAAGGTGTGACACCACTCAGGCCCCCGAGGACTGGAGTTGCCCATCCCTACACTAACACATCGCTCTGAAGAACCTTGTTTGGTTCAAATGGGTACCTTTATTTTTAAGAGTGTATAATTCACTACTTTGCATCTTTATCTAATTGGAACACTATCACCTTTGGAACAGCTTTGGTTCTGGTTCTGTGTTTGGATCATGGTCCCGGTCAAACCAAGGTTGTTGGTTCACACCCCACATGTGCCACATACAACGAACAATACATTTTATTTGTACAACACATTTGGAATAGTGAAAGATGAATCAACCTTTTGTTAGCTCCCAAACGATATGATGTAGTGTTACAATCCATTATAATTCTAAGTGTGTCCTGGCGGACCAAGCCGCGTGCCATCACACTGTGTGGGCTATCTGTCTGGCCCCATTTGATCCTGTCTCAAACCTGCCCAGGGCTCCAGCCTTGCTCTCCCTGCAGCACAGTCTATGATTAATAGACCCTTGTTCAAGCACACACACACACACACACACACACACACACACACACACACACACACACACACACTGGTGATGACTGGTGGTAGGGTAATTCATGTGATGTATGTCCTACCCCTCATGATTCACCCTGATTAGATCTGCCTGTACCTCTACCGTAGCCTCTACCCCAGCCTCTACCTCACTCTCCATCTCAGCCTCTACCTCAGACTCTACCCCAGTCTCCACCCCAGCCTCTACCTCACTCTCCATCTCAGCCACTACCTCAGCCTCTACCCTCCACCCCAGCCTCTACCTCACTCTCCATCTCAGCCTCTACCTCAGACTCTACCCCAGCCTCCACCCCAGCCTCTACCTCACTCTCCATCTCAGCCACTACCTCAGCCTCTACCCTCCACCCCAGCCTCTACCTCACTCTCCATCTCAGCCTCTACCTCAGACTCTACCCCAGCTCTCCACCCCCTCAGCCTCTACCTCACTCTCCATCTCAGCCACTACCTCAGCCTCTACCCAGACTCCACCCCCCAGCCTCTACCTCACTCTCCATCTCAGCCTCTACCTCAGACTCTACCCCAGTCTCCACCCCAGCCTCTACCTCACTCTCCATCTCAGCCACTACCTCAGCCTCTACCCTCCACCTCAGCCTCTACCTCAGACTCTACCCCAGTCTCCACCCCAGCCTCTACCTCACTCTCCATCTCAGCCACTACCTCAGACTCTACCCTCCACCTCAGCCACTATCTCAGACTCTACCCTCCATCTCAGCCACTACCTCAGACTCTACCCCAGCCTCCACCCCAGCCTCTGCCTCACTCTCCATCTCAGCCACTACCTCAGACTCTACCCTCCACCTCAGCCTCTACATCAGACTCAACATCAGTCTCAGGTTCATATGAGGCAAACTCCTCTGTTTGGTCCTGAAATAATTCCACCCCTCCTGGCACCGTGGTAAACAAAACAATAGCCTCATTATATTAATCATGCTTTTATACTAAAGGACAGCAAAGTGCCTGCTCCCATTATGGAAGGACAGAGGACACATAAACAGACATATTTGCATATTTGGCCACCATTCTATTTTTGTTTATATTATATTCAACAAGGCCAGTCCCATTAAGATAGAGAGAGCCCTGGCCAAGAGCCAACATCACCCAAACAAATGCTTGTTTTATAAGTTATAACTAGGTTATTATGTAGCTTTGTGGGTTAATTTCATTTCATGTTAATTAAAGCTAGAGATGTAACGGACAGACAGAAAGACAGGCAGACAGACAGACAGAGTGTTGATGTGAAATGGACGGTAGTGTAGTTAGTAATGGTCAGATGTGTTTAAACAGGCTTGTCAGGGATTTCACAGCTGTTTGTGTTGTCTACGTCTGGGATCTGTCTCTCACAGAAACACGCCTGGCTGGTCAGTATTGATGGAAAGTTGGTGTTGAAACATAGAACTGACAATTCCATATTGTTCATGATTGTGAACGATGTATGTTAACAAACGGCTGGAGTAGAAACGCCAGGTGCTTGTTTAATTCATCAAGGCTCAACATAATGTAGTGACCCTCTAGCTCTATCATGTGGGGGGCTCATGGGGAATGTATGAGGGGAGGAGTGCCCCCTAGTTCAGATAGCTGAGACGCCATTTGTTTTGGGGCTGTTGAGGGGGATCTGAGCAAGATCGAGAGACTTAATGGACGGTAAAAAAGTTGAACAAATATATTTTTTGTTGCAGGGGGGATAACTTCTCCTCTGAGTTGAACCAACTTATACATTGAGCCAGGCACGTTTATTGTTTTTGGGCAACCCTTCTATAACCCTGTGTTAGCCTGTATTTTGAAGGCATTAAAACCCGGTTCCAATATGAGCTAAAGTCTCCTCGTTCTTCTAGCTAAGGAGTGGACCCACTAATGCCACACCGGTGCTCAGAATTGGGATTATCCAAGCCTCCGCCCCCCTCGCGCTAGCTAGCTAGCTACTGGAGAGAAGATGACAGGACAGATACAATCGAGATACTTTACTGCCTTTACTCCTCTGCAGGTGCCAAATAAGTGGTCATAAGGTGAAGCTTCAGTCCTGTGAAGAAAAGAAATCAGAGGATTTCCGTAGACATCCACAGCTACTCTGCTAACCGAGTTACCTCAGGTCATAATGGAAAGCGACTTTCCATTTCGCCCGCGTGGATGAGCCTCGTGGAGCAGCCGACGCACCAAAACAAACAATATGGCATCTCCCACAACATGAAAGAAAAAAACTGTTTGTATCTCAGAACTAGAGGGTAACATTGCAAGCAGAGTTGAAGAGGGATTTATGCAGAGAATGGCACGATGATGGAGAGGGCCTTTGAGCAGATCTTCAGAGGCCCCAGGAACAGTGGGTTGGTGGGAGATAGGGAGAGAGAGCCCCAACATGGGCATGTTGCAGGACGTCTGGAAGGCAGAGAAGAGGATGCAAACCAAGAGTTAGCCATGCTAGCAAACCCGAATGCACATTTCCTTATGACAGAGAGGCTACCTGGGACGCACAAATGAAGATGATGTTAGCTGTTAGATGTTATGCTGTACCTCAAGCTCCAGTTAGCCAGAGCTGAAGGGAGAGGCTAGGGAAGCTCTACTAGATGTGATGGTGGCAGATCTGAATAACCCTCAAGCAATAGTCAGGGCCTTGGAAAGGCGCTTTTGGAACACCACACGCACTGCAGTGATGCAACAGAGGTTCAATGCAAGATACAGAGCCCCTGGAGAGAAGCTGGGTGTGTTTGCAGCACCTGGCACAAAGATGTTACCCTGAGGTTGATGAAACTAGCAGATCAGTGTTAACCAGAGATGTGTTTCTCCGTGGCTTACTAACCATGCTCAGACACTGGAGGCAGCTTTAAAGTGGGTGCTGGAAGTGGAAGACATACTCATCGAAGGCTTTGGCTGCTCCGCTAACCAAGTGATGACTTGCCCTCAGACTCGTGTACTCCAACCCCATGGACCATCTTCCTTAGGCACTGCTCCAGTGTGCCCACCTTCCTTCAACTTGATATCTCAAGAGGACCAACAACAACAGATCTGCTACTAGTGTCGCCAGAGAGGACACACATGGCGTTATTGTCCAGCCCCTGACTCCACCCTTGTGGCCCCTACTTCAGGAAATTAATTTTTAGATTAAACTATACTAAATATATTCACATGTTATCAAATAACTGATTAATGCACACTGTTATGTAATGAAGATCTATAGCTACAGTAGCCTGAACAGCACCCTCTAGGGTAGCACTGTGGTGTAGCTGGAGGACAGCTATTTTCCGTCCTCCTCTGGGTACATTGACTTCAATTGAAAATCTAGGAGGCTTGTGATTCTCAACCCCTTCCATAGATTTACACAGTGATAATTACAACTTCTGGAGGACGTTCTCCAACCTATCAAAGTTCAAAGTTCTGGACATGCTGTCCATTCAATCAAAGGATCAGAGGATTAATCTAGTACTGAAAGTATAACCTACAGCAAGCTAGCACTGCAGTGCAAACAGAGAGAATGACAATAGGAACAGTTTTGAACAAATTAATTTAAGGAGAAGCAGCAGAGAGAGCTAGCTTTCATTGACATGTTTCCTATTGTTATTAGATTACCTTTCATTTACTTAGCTAATGCAGATAATTTCACCTACTCAACAACTTGACTCAAACAGAGAGGAATGCTATTTATGTTAGCTTCCTGGCTAAGGCTATCCAACACTTCATCTGTTCCAAGTCAAGGTAAGCTTTCGGTTTTATGAATGTATTGCCACTGCTTGCTGTACACTGTACTGCATGATTGTACACATGAATTGGATTGTGGGTTTACTAACGTGCTAGTTCTAGTTTGTTAACTATAACATTAATGTGGTGACAACGATGTAAGCTGTGTAGCGGTTAGTGGTTATGATATGAAGGTTTGGCTTGGATAGGTTTTGTGCCTGGTCACTGCTGTTGTGTTGTGCACTAAAGTCCCCAAGCGAAGGGAAAAGGTGAGAGGAGGAGAGCATGTAGATTTAGATGTGAGAAGGAATTATACAACGAGTGTATTTGGGTGATCAGGGGTGCATTCATTCAGCCGATTCTGTTTCAAAACGTTTCTTAAACAATAGAAAACAGAATGAAACTGCGAGTTACCTACCTGAAATTGTCCAAACTCTAATTTCAGTTGCAAAATGTTTTGAAGCTGTTTGCACTAATGATTAGTCACACCAGATTAGCTACATGTAGGGAAGAGTGTGCAAGGTGATATTAAATGTGTCTGTCAGCTTCATTACTCCAATTTATCTCTCAACCTTTGCACCTACTTTAAAAACTTTTGTGTGTATGGTATAGGGATAATTTTTGTATTAAGTATAGGGGAGAAGAAACCTGGTCAGGGAAGTGACCAAGAACCCAATGGTCACTCTAACAGAGCACTAGAGTTCCTCTGTGGCGATGAGAGAACCTTCCAGAAGGACAACCATCTCTGCAGTACTCCACCAATCAGGGCCTTATGGTAGAGTGACCAGTAAAAGGGACATGACAGTCTGCATGGAGTTTGTCAAAAGGCACCTAAAGAACTCTCAGACCATGAGAAACAAGATTTTCTGGTCTGATGAAACCAAGATTGAACTCTTTGGCTTGAATGCTGTCATGACCTACCACGAGAATCCAAATAGGTCAGATTAGGTTTGCAATGAATAACTTCAATCAGACCCCCTTTCACCCGTAGAGGGGGAAGGAAAGAACTAGTGGGGATGGACACTGACGACATGTTGTAAATCAAAGGAGAATATCCAGGCCTGTACTCTCCAAATTCACTAAAGGAATGTGCTTTGTCTCAACAGACCTTTTCCCGCTGAAACTCTAACACATCCAAAAGCGAATACTGGAACAATATTTTCAACGTAGAACGCGGTGAATGGTCAGAGGCGACCTATAGAACACTAATGCCATTTGGTTTGTTATTTTGTGATTTCATGAAAAAATGTTATAAAGGAAATACTGTAACTTGGAAAGTATACCCACTACATAGATTATGTTTCCATACTATGTGTTGTGTGTGTAATATGAACAATTATGAAAGTGTTTCTGTTAAGAGAGGGATGTGATTTGAGAAATGATAAGAGATAATTGCTTTCCATAATTTTGCACAGTGAGTAATCACCACCCCGAAGTGAGGTCATGAAGCGTGCCAGCCTGACGGAACTACCCCTTTCAAGCAAAAGGAATAAATGATGGGTTACACATGGAACCAGAAACAGTGTGAAGCTGCAGCTACACGTTTAAAATGGTTTGAACTTTGAATCTCAACACTAGGTGGAGACGATAAACTCACCTCCCGGCTGATTAGCTGTACCAGTAAAGTATCTTCAAAAACAAATTTAATTAGGACCATCCTGTTACTCTGCTCAAACCATCGGAATGCAAGGAAAATTAACTCTGTAGTTTTGACGTGACACCATTCAGGGTAGCCTAGTGGTTAGAGCGTTGGACTAGTAACCGAAAGGTTGCAAGTTCGAATCCCCGAGCTAACAAGGTACAAATCTGTCGCTGAACAGGCAGTTAACCCACTGTTCCTAGGCCGTCATTGAAAATAAGAATTTGTTCTTAACTGACTTGCCTAGTAAAATAAAGGTAAAAAAAAATATATATATATATATATATACAGGACAACTACGAAGAAGGACAACAGTAGAAGAGTTGTTGGAACCATTTCGGACAAGCAGAGCCTTACAAGTCTGCCAAAAAAAGGCCCAACCCTCTTTCCAAGACTGCCCCGTTCACCGAGAGATCCCCGGCGAATCCAGGCATTTCACGTAAATACATTCATGATTTCTTGCTCAAAGCGGGCGGAGATTTGTGGGCAAAGTATATATGGTTATTGTAGGTTAGAGTGTAGGTGTGTCTCTGTCCCTCTCCCTCTCCATCTCTTCCTTAACAAGCATCCATGTTGTTGCCATTCCGCTAGGGACCTGTTCTCAGCGTATTATGTCTCCAGTCAATAATCGGTGCAGTGTGTGTGTTTATCCCGTGTTCCCATTTAATTAGCTAGTAAATAAATAATGAAACCAATTTGTGTAGTACTGAATCATAAGTAAGACTCTTGTTTTTGCAGATGCAAGGAGGTTACAACTGTTCACAATGGTGATATGGTACGAGGTAATGATTAATACGTTGACTGTTTATAGATGTGATAGGTAACAACCTTTTTAGAGTTTAATGTGGAAACAACATCCACCTGGTGACCATGTCAGCGTGCACTGCGCCCGGCCCACCACAGGAGTCGCTAGTTCGCGATGGGACAAGGACATCCCTGCCGGCCAAACCTTCCCCTAACCCGGACGGTGCTGGTCCAATTGTGCACCGCCCATTGGGTCTCCTGGTCGCGGTCGGCTGCAACAGAGCCTGGACTCAAACCCAGAATCTCTAGTGGCACAGCTATCACTGCGATGCAGTGCCTAGGCCACAGCGCCAATTCGGAGGCCTCAATAAGTTGACTGTTTGTAGATGTGATAGGTAAAGACCTTTAGCGTTTTAATTCAGTAGATGGTAACTCTTTAAAGAACCTCTCTTGTGGTGCCCCAGATCCTAATGAGTTAATTGTTGCATGATTCATTTAATCGGGCACCAATTAAACATAGCTAGTTAATTAGATAAATAACAGTCTTCAGATTAATGTTAAACGGTGAAGCATGGTAGTGGGAGCATCAAGCTGTGGGGATGTTTTTCAGCGGCAGGGACAAGGAGACTAGTCAGTATCGAGGGAAAGATGAATGGAGCAAAGTACAGAGAGATCCTTGATAAAAACTCCAGACCGCTCAGGACCTCAGACTGGGGCGGAGGTTCACCTTCTAACAGGACAATGACCCTAAGCACACAGCCAAGACAACGCAGGAGTGGCTTCGGGACAAGTCTCTGAATGTCCCTGAGTGGCCCAGCCATAGCCCAGACTTGGCCCCAATCTAACATCTCTGTAGAGACCTGAAAATAGCTGTGCAGCAATGCTTCCCATCCAACCTGACAGAGCTTGAGAGGACCTGCAGAGAAGAACGGGAGAAACTCCCCAAATACAGGTGTGCCAAGCTCATAGTGTCATACCTAAGAAGACTCGTGGCTGCAATCACTGCCAAAGGTGCTTCAACAAAGTACTGAGTAAATGTTCTAAATACTTATCTCAAATGTCATATTTCCCCACCCCAAAATTATACATTTGTAAAAATGTTTTTGCTTTGTCATTATGGGGTATTGTGTGTAGATTGATGAGGGAAAAAAGGATTTAATACATTTTAGCATAAGGCTGTAATGTAACAACATGTGGACAAAGTCAAGGGGTCTGAATACTTTCTGGATGTAATGTAAACACCTAATTTGTTTACAGAGAAGTATTATGGTATTTGGTCAAACACCATTTTTGCTAAGCGCTGGCAGCAAGCTGATAGGTCTGCTATTAGAACCAGTAAAGGCCATTCTTGGGTAGTGGAATGACTGACTTCCCTCTCGGCCTGAGGACAAAGACTTTACTCAAGGCTCAGATTAAAGATTTGACAGATAGGAGTAGCTATAGACTCAGTTACCATCCTCAATAGCTTTCCATCTACACTGAACACAAATATAAACGCAACATGTAAAGTGTTGGTCCCATTTTTCATGACCTGAAATAAAAGATCCCAGAAATGTTTCCTATGCACAAAAAGCTTATTTCTCTCAAATTGTGTGCACAATTTTGTTTACATCCCTGTCAGTGAGCATTTTTATTTTGCCAAGATAATCCATTCACCTGACAGGTATGGCACATCAAGAAGCTGATTAAACAGCATGATCATTACACAAGTGCACCTTGTGCTGGGGACAAACAAGGCCACACTAAAATTTGTCATTTTGTCACTTAACACAATGCCACAGATGTCTGAATTTTTGAGGGAGCATGCAATTGGCCTACTGACTATGAAACATTCTCTACCATAAGCCACCTCCAATTGTTTTAGAGAATTTGGCAGTCAGTCCAAATGACCTCACAACCGCAGACCACGTGTATGGCATCGTGTAGGCGAGCAGTTTGCTGATGTCAACATTGTAAGGGTTATGACATCAGCAGGCATAAGCTATGGACAACAAACACAATTGCATTTTATTGATGGCAATTTGAATTCACAAAGATACCATGACGCAACCCTGAGGCCCATTGTCATGTCAATCATCTGCCACCATCACCTCATGTTTCAGCATGATAATGCGCAGCCCCATGTCACATGGATCTGTACACACTTCCAGGAATCTGAAAATGTCCCAGTCCTTCCATTGCTTACATATTCACCAGACATTTCACCCATCGAGCATGTTTGGGATACTCTGGATCGACGTGTACGACAGTGTGATCTAGTTCCCACCAATATCCAGCAACTTTGCACAGCCATTGAAGCAGAGTGGGACAACATTCCACAGGCCACAATCAACAGCCTGATCAACTCTATGCGAAGGAGACACTGCATGAGACAAATGGTGGTCATTCCAGATACTGTCTGGTTTTCTCATCCACACCCCTACCTTTTGTTAAGGTATCTGTGACCAACATATGCCTATACTGTATTTATTCCCAGTCATGTAAAATCCATAGATTAGGGCCTAATTCATTTATTTTTATTGATTGATTTCCTTTTATGAACTGTAACTCAGTACAATCTTAGAAATTGTTGCCATGTTGCATTTATATTTTTGTTCAGTGTATATACAGTGCCTTGCGAAAGTATTCGGCCCCCTTGAACTTTGCGACCTTTTGCCACATTTCAGGCTTCAAACATAAAGATATAAAACTGTATTTTTTGTGAAGAATCAACAACAAGTGGGACACAATCATGAAGTGGAACGACATTTATTGGATATTTCAAACTTTTTTAGCAAATCAAAAACTGAAAAATTGGGCGTGCAAAATGATTCAGCCCCTTTACTTTCAGTGCAGCAAACTCTCTCCGGAAGTTCAGTGAGGATCTCTGAATGATCCAATGTTGACCTAAATGACTAATGTTGATAAATACAATCCACCTGTGTGTAATCAAGTCTCAGCTGAGAGGGAACTGGTGGTCCCTGTCCTCGCCGCATAACAAATCATCTCTCATAGTGAGACACAAATCAAATGTTATTTGTCACATGTGCCTAATACAACAGTTGTAGACCTTACAGTGAAATGCTTACTTACAGGCCATAACCAACAATGCAGTTAAAATAAAACAAGAATAAGAAATAAAAGTAACAACTAATTAAATAGCCTCAGTAACATAACAAGCGAGACTATATACAGGTGGTACCGGTACAGAGTCAATGTGCGGGGGCACCGGTTAGTCGAGGTAATTGAGGTAATATGTACATGTAGGTAGAGTTAAAGAATTAACGTGACTATGCATAGATACTAACAGAGAGTAGCAGCAGCGTAAAAGAGGGATTGGGGGACAATGCAATAAGTCTTGGTAGCCATTTGATTAGATGTTCAGGATGTCTCATGTCTTGGGGGTAGAAGCTGTTTAGAAGCCTGTTAGACCTAGACTTGGCGCTCCGGTACTGCTTGCCATGCTGTAGCAGAGAGAACAGTCTATGTCTAGGGGGCTGAAATCTTTGACAATTCTTAGGGCCTCCCACTGACACCGCCTGTTATAGAGGTCCTAGATGGCAGGAAGCTTGGCCCCAGTGATGTACTGGGCTGCACGCAGTACCCTTCCTTAATTGACCCCTCATAAACGTAACAGACATATACCAGGAGATGTGCCAGGCCTGCCATGTCTCTTGACTCATCCAGCTGTAATGCATAGAATTCACTGGCTTGTATGTGAAGCAGTAATTGTTTCAAAACATCTCCTGTCATGTCACTGATGCGTCGTGAAACAGTGTTGTTTGATGAAGGCATTGTCTGTATAGTTTCTTTATTTGGCCCTGTCCCCCAGCATTGTCCCAGCCATATCCACGGCAGCAGGAAGAATTAAGTCCTCCACAATAGTATGGGGCTTGCCTGTCCTAGCCACTCGGTAGCTCACCATGTAAGACGCTTCTAGTCCATTCTTATTAATGGTATCTGTTGCTTTTATACCCGTCTTAATACTCGAACGTCGTCTTAATTCTCCCTCAAAAAACTCCTGTGGCTTATTTTTCAAATTAGCATGTTTTGTTTCTAAATGTCTGCGCAAGATTGAAAGTTTCATCGAGTTGTGAGATAGTACTTTTGAACATATAACACACTGTGGCTGAGGAAAGGCACTACTCCCAATATAAGTGAACCCCAAAACTATTGTAGTTCTCATCATATTTGCGTCTCTTAGACGGTCCAACGTCTCTGTCTGTTGTTCAGTGCTTTCCCGGGTAAGGGGGCAGTAGCTCTTCGGCTGCATCAGATTCACATCTGTCAGTGTCCATGCTAGCTGGGCTAACAACAAATGTAGAATTACTGATGCTAGCATTGGATGTGCTCGTGGAAGCAGAACAACTTGTGTCGTCAACATGTGAAGGTGTAGAACTGCTGGTAGTAGCAGTACTACCAGTAGAGCTGGTATGTGTCTCTATGGATGCGGGCCTTACTTTTTTATCCATTTAACAATTTTAGAGCAAACAGAATGAACAGCAGCTACGGACCGTTAGTGGAATTCCCGCGAGAGAGTAACAGTTAATGTGATTGGATGTTAATTATTTGACTAGGCTACCTGTATTTGTGTTGTTATTTCACTGAACACTAGATGGTTTAATTTTATTTTTGGCAGTGAAACGAGGCTACTCAGGCGAGAAAAAAACCTCACCCAAATGTATAGCCCCGTTGGAAAATATAAATGGACTGTTTGGAAACGTGATTTTTAAAATATATATATATTTTTATCACATTTTTATTTGGCGTACCCCTGACGGCATTGCGTGTACCCATGGGGGTACGCATACCCCAGTTTGGGAATGCCTCCTGAAGCCTAACTCTCCCATGGCTCCTGTTAGAGCTGCAGAGGACCGACCGGCAGGCAGGCAGGCAGACAGACAGACAGACACAGACAGACACAGACAGAGACAGACAGAGACAGACAGAGACAGACAGACAGACAGA